>NC_056737.1:502050645-502200645 GCF_019279795.1 Protopterus annectens
AAAGTGTGAATATCCTGTAGCCTACAATGAACTATAACCGGAGCTAGTCACTATGTGAACACTCTTGGTGCAGTGGATAGTCCAGGAAGTAAGGCAGAGATCAGATAATGTGATCCAGACACACAAAACATAAGAAACATCTGAAATCTGGATGAATAGGGATGTGATAATAAGCATCTTTTATGCCTAGCATTACCAGGAAGCTTGAAAATAGAAAGAAATGGTAACAGGTTGCATAGTGACATAGTTTTGAATTTGGGCACCATCACAAACAGTTTTAGGAAGGAAAGATCCAGAACTGATTTCCAAGATTTTCTTTCTTTTTCACTAAAAATATCATTGAATAAAAAGCCCTCCACACCTGAGAAGGAGGAACTGGTTCTATCTCTCCTTGGGACAGCATGGGATGAAAAAACAGAGGAAACAACAGAGTCTGATCTGGAGAATGAGGAATGACCCCCTGGAAAGGAGGAATTTCCTTTCATTACCATCAGTAACCTTGATGAATGATCTTCAGAACCAATGTGTTTGAAACTATCTGTTGCTAAAGAGAAAAATGGAGATCATACTTTCTGGAAGAAAAAATACAGCCTTGGTGGGAAGGGGTTCACAAGGTCTCGAACAGTCAGTCAGACTTGTTGGACCATCCTTGGTTTTGGGAGGTTAAAGTTTTCTTTTTGGAACCTCCTTGCCATTTCTTCATAAACATCTGTTTACCTGAATTTTGTTGAGTCTGTTTATTCTGTTTTCCTTTTTTTTCCCAAAACTGGATGAGGAGATAAAAAATCCCTTGAACAATTTTGAAAAGGAGGTTTAAAAAATGTTAGAGATTCTGAAGATAAGCTTACACGTTTCATTACACTTTTCGATCACCTCTGCAGCAGAGGGACCAAGCACTAAATCTCTAACCAAGGGAGAATTTAAACTCTCATTTTAACATTATCTGGGAGGTTCTGAGAATGCAGCAGTGCAAACCCTCAAAACAGTACCATTGGCCATAGTCCTGGAAGAATTATCAACAGACATCACACACTGCAAACAAAGAGTAGTAACTTGCGTAATAGAAGAAACTAAGTTATTTAAAGCAGATTTTCCATCACCAGAAGAAACTGCAGATAAAACATTCCTCATACTTTCACAGTTTGTCAGAACAAACTTTAATATATGAGACTGACAATTAAAATTCTGAAAATCAAAGTTGTAGAGGTACACATTTTTTCTCCATACCTATCAATAATTTTCCCATGCTTATCAGAAAAACTAGAATTGGAATTAACTAAGTGCTTAGCAATAGTGGGTTCAACTAAAGTTTTAGCTGCTGGATGAGATTTGGGAACAGTGTATAAAAGTTTGAAAGACTAAGAAAGTTTATACATCGTATTTGCCTTTTTGGGGGCAGCTGGCCGACTATCAGGAAAATTCCAGGCAGTAAAACACACACATCTTCTCAAGATGATAGAACAGGGGAATAGGTACAGGTTCTGGAAAATCCTTCTGCAACAGTTCAATATTTTCGAAGGGATGGAGGAACCTCAGTGTTCTCCCACTAAAAACACTGGCACATTCTAGCAATCATCTCAGAGAAGGAGAAACCCCCACAGGAAAAATCAGAAACTGAGCTCTCCTCTGAGTATGAATCAGAAACCTGAGAAAAGCACGTATCCATCCCTGCATCTTGCAGTTCAGATCTGTAATCTTGAATCTCTTCAAGGAAATAGTAAACCCTCTTGCTTTTACCAGAAACTAATTTACAAGAAGGATCAAAAGCCTGAATTAAACCCTGAGCCGGACACAGTAAACTACGCCTATTGAAAGAAATTGGAGGAAGCAGACATACATGCTTGGTTTTCTGTTTCTTTTTTATAGGAAAAATGGGGCCAACTGTGCTGCCAATGACAACAGCTGCTTCTCCAGGGATAGGCACAGCATTCTGACACAACAAGGAAACTGTCCCTGTTCCTTCTCCTAGGATTGACAGGAGTGGCTTTTCCTTGCCCACTGAGGGGAACCCAACAGCTGCAGAAGACATAGCTAGCCCCCAGTCCATGGCAGATGCTACACCAGAGGGATCCTGGGTAAAAGATGAGTGGTACTACAAATGGCCACAGCAGATTCACCCACCTGTAGCTGAGGCAAATTGCTAGCCTACTGTGGTGGCAAAGTCCGTTTGTTTATTTTTTTATTTTTGTGGCTGGAAGAAGGAATGACCATGGGACCATTAGTCTGTTCCATGATCAAGCTGAAAGTGGTGTCTCTTTCTTGGGAAAGACCAGCAGCAACTGCTGGTAAACATTAGCAGTCTACAAAAGTTAACTTTCTGATAGGAAAAACACAGCAAAAAGCAATTTAAAACATTATGGCAGCCATCCCCCAAGAAAAAGAAAAATTTCTCCACAGAAAAAAGTTTTCAATTACTTTGCACTACTTTTAAACTGACAGGAAAAAAGGAAAACTCCACTTTAAAGTATGTTACAGTCTTGAGACAGTCTGCTAAAGCAAAACACTCCTAGCTTTAAATAACTTTCCTGAAAAAAAAGTAATAAAACATGAACAAAATTAAGACAATGGAAGGTTTGCTCCCTCAAAGAGAACTTACCTGCCCAGCAAAGGAAAGCCAACCATCGATCCTCAAAAGCCTAAGAGCAGCATGCTCTTTGGCCGCAGTACACCTGTGAATGGCTTTGCACCCAAACTTGTCTTTTAGCCAGCTCAGCTTGAGCTGCTTGACAGTTTGGGCACATGGAAAGTACCCTGAAGCTTTGGAAGTTGGTTGGTTGCTACATCCTTGGCAGGATGCAGTGATCAATATAATGAACATTATAGAGAGAGTCCTGAACTTGGCTCATGAGCTTAGAAATACCTACATGGTTTCTCAATGGAAAAAAATTCTACCAGATAAACAGAAATCAGTTTTATGAAATGGTTATCAAGAAAACAGACAAAGGCACTAGTGAAGTGGTTTACCTGTACTTCAGCTTAGCTCTGGCTCAGTCTCCTACTGCATGCTCCCTGAAACAAATGAGACACCAATAGCTGGTGGTAAACTGTGCAATGTGGTAGTGAAATTACTAGGAGTGTATTAATCAAGGGAGAACTTCTGGGACAGTGGTAAACAACAGTGTCCTATTGAAGTCAGTCCTGAGTCAAGTACAATTTAAAGGTTCACCTCTGACCTCACTAAGAAAATGTAGAATTTAATTAGTTTCTTTGCAGGCAATGGAATATTAGTAACAGTGGTAGAAGTTAAGCAAAAAAGATGGAGTCATGCTCAAAAGTCCAGAACTGAATGATGTAGAGGTGATCATTAACAGAGCTTATAAAACATCTAACTCATCTAACCCTTCCATCAGATGCTGGTAAGGCCACAGAAGAATTACTGTGCACAATTCTACAGCCTTTGCAAGGAGATGGAGATTATTCTGTTATAAATGGGCATATAAAATGCACACAAACTCATGGTGAGAGTAATGCAGTAAATTACATTTAACGGAAGCATCAAAGAGCTCAACTACTTTTCACTAAAGAAGAAAAGAGGAACATGCTAGAACTTTATATATTTATTGGACAGGGAAGGAACAACAGAATTAAACTGGTCAAGAAGGATACAGGTGGGAATGGAGTAACTGCCATCAGCTCAAGGCATCTTGTAAAGGGGTGGTAAAGAACAAGAGGCTAAAGCAGCTGAAGCATTTAAAAATATTGAAATTTCTAAGGGTTTAGAAAAGAGGATAGCCAGCAGTTTCAGGCTAGCTACAATACTTAGGTAGACTACTAAAACATACAATCTCCTTCTGCTGATTTTTATGACAATAATATCCATGTACCAATCAATTCATTTATCAATCAAGTCATGATGTTGTGCCAGTTTGGCTCTTCCTCTATGTGAAAGAAATGCCTTTGTTTTATAACAGTATGCATGAGTGTGATCTTAATGTATAGCTCAAACTTTAATCTTCCACAGTTATTAACCCTTGATAGTCATGTTATTGCCAAGTTCATTTTTGCTTACAGAAAGGCTGGGTGAGGTTGACAACAATCCTCCTTTTCAAAAAAATACCAAACATCTGATTTTTGGACTGCCAATATGGCTGCACTGTGATCAGCAGCTTAACTTCAACTCTGCCAGTGTGAACACAGAAAGTGAGAAACAGCAGCCAGTGATATTGTCAGCTTCAGTAAAATTAAGTTATTGGCTATTAAGTACACTGCCTGTTTGCCTGCAAAAAAGAAACAAAGACAGCCTTAAAGAAAATCAACTAGAATAAATGAAGAGAAAATGCTGACTGGGAAGACTCCTGCATCTGTTCAGCAAAAAGCAGTTCTTGCTCCAGCTTTGATGCAAGACATGGCTTCCAGCAATCTATAGGAGAAAATAAGTCAAATGTCCGCACAGCTGCTAAAATAAATGAAACACTGAAAAGGTATAGCAACTTATATAACAAAGGCTGCAAAAGATGGAAGAAGCTTTAAAAAGATATTCAGATGAGCTGATAAAACTGCAAACATTAGATGCTGAAATGAAGAAAAGGCTGAATATGACATTTCTCAAGAACAGATGTTTAAAACTGGTAGAATTGGAGGACAGAATATGTTGGGAAAATCTGAGATTTTATGCTGTACCAGAGAAAACTAGAAGGAACAGACTGTATTAATTTTATGAAGCCACAAATAAGCACCTAGACTGGTATTACACAGCAGGAACTGTAAATTGAAAGAGCACATTGTGTGTATGCTCCAAATCTGGCCATGAGAAAGTAGCCAAGACCTTTATTAGAAAAAATACAAATGTACCAGTTGAAAGCAAGGGTGTAGGCAGGCATATACTTTGTACTCTATTGAGTATATTTTTTTGAGCATAACTTGAGAAACGTTGTGGATTTTTCTCAGGCCATATTATATCTACAACAGCTTAAATGAATTCCTCCAGCAATAGGTGCATAACTTGCTAACAAAGAAGTGTGTTATTTAAAAACAGGTGCTTTAATAAGTTTAGGGGCACAGCAAAAATTATGCATATATGTTAAGTGTTTGAAGGGGCAGCATTTTGAAAGTTGGCCATTTTTTAAATGTCAGGTAAGGTGGGGGCACCAAAAAAAGACACTTCTGAGTAGAAAATAGGTTTTTCTGGCTACATCCCTGGTAGAAATAGTTGATCCTGATAAAACTGTGGCAAATCTAAAAATAAATTTTAAGTGGAAACAGGTAAAACTGAGAACACGAAACATAATGAAAAGTTTACTTTAGCAATAAATGTTTCGGCATGTCTTTCAGAATGCAAAAGAGGATTACATTTTTTCTATTTTTCTCTTCCTTTTCCATGAAGGAAAGCTGATACTAGGGCAATAAAACACAGAACACTGGTTTCTGAAAGTATGCAAGTAGTTTTCACATTGGGGGGAGGGGATAAAGATAAAAAAAGACAGTCACCCATTATTAAAGTATAACATGAGAAATAACATGCATCTTAGCATAAATAATCTCAATTTCTGGTTAATAAGGGCCTCTGTTAGTAGCTGTCTATTTAGCACTAATGTTCCTATCAGAAGGGTTTAAAGTTCATTATTTGAAGATGTACATAGCTATGTGAGTTTGTATTAAGTTAACAGGTTCTGGGGGTGTGTTTGTTTTATTTTTTTATTTGAGGGTTTTTATTAAAACAATAAGTTTTGTAAAATATGACACAGATTCTTACATTGATGATAAGAATAAAATTTATAACTGATAAACCTAACGGATACATGTATCACAAAAGCTGGAAATAGACATTTAAAAAAGCTGCCATACATAATAAGCAAGAATAATGACTTCTTACCCTAATGGCGACACTTTCCATATTATCCTTGAATGTAAATGGTCTTGCAAGTATAAACAAAAAGGAAAGAATACTTAATTATATTAAGACATGCAGAGTGCAAATAGCAATGCTACAGGAGAAACAATTGGAAAGAATTGAGCAAATTAATTTGATAAAGAAAGGATTTCAGGATGGATATTCTGCAGAATATCAGGGGAAAGGAAAAGAGGAGTACTTATATTAATTGCTAGATGAGCATCAGTAGTAACAGAAGAGGCGGGAAAAGATAATAATGGCAGATTTGTATTAGTAAGGGACTACTGGTAAGGGATGAGGATTATTCTGTCATGTATTTATATTCCACTAAAAACTGTTATTTTAGAGCTTAAAAAATTGGAAGAAATAATCAGCTTTTAGCAGGGAATATTACTTATAGGTGGGGACTGGAATTTTGTAACAATAAGGATGTATATGGGGAACCTAGATGTGAAAATATAACAAAAGAATTTAGATTTCTGAACAAATTTATGAAAATGTTTGGAAAGAAAGATGTGAATTCAGTAGCAGGAACTCAGAGAGAGTTTATGTCTTATTCCCTAAGGTACAATAACTGGGCAAGACATGACAGAAATTATATTTCACAGCAACATGTCCATTTAATTGAAAACTTTGATACACATCTAATAACTATTTCAGATCATGCACCAATAATTACCAAGATAAAAATGCATGGTAATGACGTAAAGATGAGACACTTATGCTTCCCTACCTACCTGTTAAAAGTGAGGAATTTAAGGAATGGGTGGTGAAAACTATCTGGAAGTTCCTAGGGGAAGATAGAAAGTACTCTAGAAGTGATAGCTAGTGAGTGAGATTAAATGAAAGTGGGGTTTAAAAACACGGTAGAAATAAAACAATAAGAGCTCTGGATAAAAAGTAATCAAAATTATTTAGAGGGGCTGACAAAGTTTAAAGTATTACAAAATAAGGGGAAACTCACAGAACAAGAAAAGGTGCAACTGCAGAATGCCAAAGAAAATATAAGGGAGCACCTGGATAATATGCATGAGTTTAGAAAGATTGCTGTTAAGCGACTGTTTTTTGACAACACCAGAGCACAAAAACTTTTGGCACAATGACTTCAGCAAGAGAAAATAGAAAGAAAGTTGTTGATAAATTTAGGGAGCCTAAAACAAGAAAAATAACGAGAAATCCTATACAGGTATTAGAGATATTTCAGAAATTTTATGAAAATTTGTATAAGGCAGAGATGTGGAAAAATCAAGGTAAAGCACAAAAGGAAATATTTATGGAAAACTTAAACATGCCAAGGTTAGAGGTGGATGAGAATCAACAACTAAAGTTAAGATAGGAGGAGATGAGATAAAATGGTGATGTATAACCAATCTGCAGGAAAGTCTCCAAAAATAGATGGCATTCTGGTGGAAGTTTGGAAGCTAGAAGGGAAGAAAGGAATACAAATCTGGAAGATTTTGTTTAACAATATTTTAAAAGGAAGGGAGGCACCAACATCCTGGAAAAAAGCTGTGGTGGCTGTAATACCTAAAGAGAGTAAAGACCCATCTTTTTTTTAGGCCCACTTCAATTTTTAACCATGGTTATAAAGTGTTTATATCTATCATAGCTAAAAGAATGGCAAAGGTGATGCCAAAATTGATAGATATGGACCGGTGTGGTTTTGTGGAGGGGAGGCAAACATTTGACATTAATAGAAAAGAGATGCTCCAGAGGGAAGCAGAATGTAAGAAAATACCACTGTTTGTGTTGGGTCTTGATACACAGAAACCATTCAACAGAGTAATCTGGGATTTTGTGTATGGCAGTAAAAGCATTCAGATTTGTTGATAGAATAATAAGGTTAATTGGAAGGATATATGGGGGATCGGAAGCAAAAATCAAAGTGGAGAGGGTTCCTCTCTGGTAAGTTGTGTCTGAACAGCAGAACCAGGCAGAGGTGTTCTCCTTCCACTTAGTTATTTGCATTACATTTAGAACCACTGGCAAAGAAAGTAAGAGACTCAGAAATTCAAGGATATAACTGGTATGGTGTTGACGAAAAGTTGATTTTGTTTGCAGATGATATTATTTTGTATCTGATGGAACCAGAAAAAGGACATTGTGGTGTTGCTGAATATTCTGAAACAATTATGGATTTTACTGGGATATAAAATTAATGAAGATAAAACAAAGGTTATAGCTATAATCTATGTACTCACTCATGAATTGGTCCAGCAATAGCCATATTTACAGGGATATGATAAAATGACGTATTTATTAGTGTAGATTATAAAGGATTTGGTTATGACAGCTAAGAATATTTGGAAACAGAGTGCTAATAAGCGAGTGAAACTTTCAGATCTTTTAGAATAATTCTTTAATCACCACAATGCATAAACATAATCACAATTGATAAAGTATCAAACATGAAGTTCCAGTGAGGGATGACAGCACTTAATGTTTAATACCTTTTTTTATCAATTGTGATTGTTTTTATGAATTGTGGTGATTAAAGAATTATTCTAAAAGATGCAAAGGTTTTGCTCACTTATTAACTCTCTTTTTTCGTTATTGCTAGTTTTTGAGTGCTATGCCACTTGGTTTCATGATATGTGGGAAAAGACTAAACAAAAGACAATACAAAAACTGAGAAACTGGAAGCTCTTGGCTCTGGATAAAGATAGCAAGATACAAACAGTAAAAATGGTTTTAGTCCCTTTAATTTCACACAGGTCAAGCATACTGTTATCAAGCAGAGGAGACGTGGATTACAGTTAAGAAAGAGCTGAAAAAATGTATTTGGGAGGGGAAGAGGGCAAGAGTCAAATGGGATAAGTTGATCCTCCCCAATAGAAGAAGGTTTAGGATTACATAACTTGAAGCAATATTTTAAAGCCCCACAGTTAAGGCTGTAATACATAACACAAGCAGAAAACTGCAATTCAAAGTGGAAAGGAATAATGATAAAATGGGATAATTCAAGAAATAATGAAAGAATGGGATTTTGGACATAGATGCTTGAGGAGAATAACAACAGTCATACAGAATATTATATTCATAAAGCAGCAGAAGATATATTAAGAACTAAGCCAACATAGGGATGTAAAAATGAGATTCTGCTGATGGACATGACTGCAATTAAGGGTATAGGGAATAGACAAGGGCTGGAATTTACTGGAGGAAGATGGCAAATGTACCAGTGTATTGCGAACAAATAACTACAGAAGGAAAGATAACAGAATGGGAAGAGGCCAAGAAGATATTTGGATTGCAGGCTAGTGATTGCCTTCCCTATCAGGGATTGATATTAGAGTGCAGACAAAGAAAAAGAGATAGGGGAATCATAAATAAAAGACTTGCACTGATTGAGTTTTTCGTTGAATCTAGAACAAAAGCCAAAAAAGGGATAATTAATAGGCTTATAAAATATTGCACGATAACTATAGGAATCAATCAGAAGAGGTCAGAAAAGTTTGGGAAGCGAGATTAAATTTGCGATTGACAAAGAAACAATGGGAGGACATATGTATGGCTCCTAAATATGCAACAAAATCTGGAAGATTTAGGATTTTTGCCTGGAAGTGTTTGCTTAGATACTTTTATACCCCAAGCAGACTTCAAAGAATTTTTTCCTCAGGTAGATGGCAAATGTTGGAGCTGTGACTGGAAGAAAGAGGAAACTGGGAACATATGTTTGGGAAATGCAATGAGTTGGCAGATTTTCAAAATTCCCTACAGAGTACTCTGTCAGGAATACTGGGTGAGCACATAAGTGTAACTAAGGAAATTATTTTTGAGATAGAATACATGATCCAACTTGCCTAGACATAGTAAGGTGTTAAGTTTAATTTTGGCAGCTGCCAAGAAAGCAATTACTAGAAAATGGAAATCAATATCTAAATCAACTATACATGAAGTAGTGAATATTGTAACAGAGACAAAAGTACAGGAAGTGGGATCTTTAGAAAATGGTAGGAGTAAATTACATAGAAAAAAATGGAAATTGTGGGAAGAATACATGCAGAAAAGTGTTTTGGAGGAAAAAAATGAGGTTTAAGAATAGGACAAAAACTAAATAATTTAAGTAATGTTGGTCTGATTATATGATATATAACAATATGTTTGATGTACAATATTTGTAAATGTAAAACTTGTTAATATGGTCTGATGACTTTTATATAAATGTAAGTTTATCCATGTCAAAAGTGATAATTCAATAAAGGTGTTTTATTTAAAAAAATCTGATTTTCTTTGAGTTAAGCACTAGTCCAAAAAAAACCTAGGCATGGAGGAAGAGAAAATCACACAGCATTTTAGTAGTAGTTTCTTCAGTAGACCTTCCAGGAAACATATGGGAAGAGAGACAGACTTAGGTCAGCAGTATACGGCTGGTCAGGTATGCAGGTTATTCACACAGTTATAGGGTTAATGAATCTCTAGATGACAATTCATCTTAAGCAAAGTCTAAGAACATAGCTTAGGCTGAACTGTCATGGTTCATTATAATAAGCAGGGTCTGATGACAAAGAAAAGGCGTGCCTGTGCCTTAACCCAAATAAACATCATACTGAGTATGAAGCAATTGTTCATTAGCCTTGAAATAGATAAAAAGCAGAACACAACTACCGGTTCAAGTAGTATAAGTAAAGGGCAAAGACAGAAAAATGTCAGAATCTGTTTAGTGTCAGGTTGCTTCCACCTTTGTGAAATGGAACAACAGTAGCAATAACAGTGATCCAAACAAACAAATAAATACAACATACATGCACCTCACGTGTTAATGCTTTGAAGAGGAAATAAGTATATCGTTGGATCAAACACCAATGGATAAACAGCAACCATAGTCACATGTCTTTCCCAAGACACTTCTCATAGCAGAAGCAATAGCATTTGCAATACTGGGAAATTAGTTTTTACCTCGAAAAAGGGCATAGCAAAATAAATTTAAAATGGGTGGCGAAAGCCAAACACATTCTGGCTAGGCTTATAAATGCCCTAGGGCAGATAGCCTAGTATGAACCTATGAACCTAAGATGTAAATGTGCATTACCTTAACTACTTTACTCTAGGAGAAATTAGGCAAAACTGATATGTAAATGTGCATTACCTTAACTACTTTACTCTAGGAGAAATTTGGCAAAACTGATATACAAACACTTCTGCCTAAGTATGTCCAGCGAAATGTACAAATATAACTCATCTTGTACAGCATGACTACAGGGTTGAAAGTCTGGGGAATGACCCACAACCCAATTAACCAACATCCTATAAAACAAGATTTTGCAGCTTGTTATGAGAAGGCATTAATTTTAAAACTCTAAAATGTTTTCTGGTATGAACTTGCAGTAAAAGATATCTTGCCACACACGTAAAGTTGTTACTTCTGACACTATGCATTTACCATAGAAACATATGGTTGAACTGCTTTAGATACAGACAATTTAAGATGTCCTGTTTTTAGAGCTGTTACTTGTTCACATTTGAGCTACTGAAAGGGGAAATAAAACATAAAAAAGTAAGCATTACTGTCATGATTCCAAAAACAGCTGTATTACCAAGCTATGTGCAAGTGCATAACACAGAGTTTAACCATGTATGATGGACCTTCCCACAAACTTGTAGCTGGTAAAAAATCAGCACTGTAGAAAAACATACATCAGCAATTAAATATTCTTTCACTAAATCTGCCGGAGGCAGGATCTATATTTAGCTGTCTTAGGCATTCTAAAATGTTGTCAGCTTACCTAAACCTAGTGAATGTGCTAAATATGGCTGTATTGCCACACTAAAGGAGGACTTATAATATGAACAATATGACAAATAAACATGGGAAAATGTATGTTAAGTAATATCCACAAATACAAATACAGTTACAATATTACAGGTCCTCTCTCTCTCTCTCTCTCTCTTAAAACAGAAAAAACATGTACAGGACTGTTATAACTGATGTTTATTATATACTTCCTTTAATACATATTACTGTCTGAATCTATGACAAAATTTTATTTTTATTTATTTTACATTTGTTGATCAAGATAGTCCATCTGGGTGTGAGCCCATTTTCAGCAGAGGCCCGGGCAGAAAAGCTCCAATAAAACAAGAACAACATTGACAGGTACAGTGTCGGTTTTACATAGAATTTAACAGAAATATTAACAGAAGAGAAGGAGGATAACTTCTTCTAAAACAAAATAAATAGCAGAAGTATAATTTATTTATTTTTATTTTACATTTATTGACTGGGAGAGTCCGACTGGATACATGTCCATTTTCAGCTGAGGCCCGGGGAGAAAAGCTCCACATATTAAGAACAAACAACTATGAGATTTCTACATAGCAAGCAAGTATTCATAGGAAAACACATGATTTAACAAGATTCCATAGTTTTAAAGTTGCAAAGTACAATATCCATTGGAAGTTGCAAGTTTTAACAAAATTCCATAGTTTAAGTTAGAGTAAAGTAGTACTTAGAATGTATTGTTTCCAGTAATAACACTGATCGAGACAAATGTAAGTAAAAGGGGGTTGGGAGTGGATGTTAGGGTTAGTTTTGTGAGATGTGGTTGGGTTTAAAGTTGGAATGTGTATTAATTGCTGACTGTTGGTATGGGTGTTCGCAGGTGAGGCAGTATAAGGAGGAGTCACGATTCTTCTTGAAGGGATAGAAGTGAAAAGGAGCACGAGAGTGGGTTAGAGGGTGTGTATGATATGGGTCAACCTGGTGGGTAGCAACGGCATAGCCATGTGAGTTTTAGGTGTCCTTTTAGTAGCTTTTTGAATGTAACCATTGAGTTGGCTGAGGTAATAGCAGAAGGTAATGAGTTCCAAATTTTACCAATGTATTTAGGGAAGAGGGAGTCACCTGCTGTGTTATTGCTTTTGGTCACCTTGATTAGTCTTTTATCACTACAGCGAAGTTGTCTGGTATTAGTTTGTAGTTTAAGTAGATTAGATAGTGCTGGTTTTTTTCAGGAATTAGTAGGAGTTTCTGGACGAAAGAAAGCTGACGGAATAAGAGGAGAGTTGGTAATTCAAGCCAATTAAGTTGATTTAGGGAATGACAGGGGTTGGGATGGTAGGGGGCACCAGTAGCAAATTTCGCAATTTGATTGTAGCAGATGTTAAGCTTGGCCATTTCAGTTTTGGGTGGGTTAGTGAAGATGGGAGTGGCGTAGAACAGTGTGGAGAGGAGGTGGCTTTGAGCTATGGTTATTCTAGCAGGTTGGGTTAGAAATGATTTGTTTTTATAAAGACTGCCCAGTTTTTTGTGAATGTTTTTAATAGTTTGGTTTATATGTAGATCAAAATTGAGGCTGTTGTCAAAGGTCCCATCTCTAGACACAGTATTGAATGCGTTGAGCATTGAGATGGATTTGTTTGGTTTAAATAGCAACAGTTTGGTCTGTTTGTGATTACGTAATAGGTTTTTGTTAAGAAACCAGTTTTCTGTAATTTGGAAGGCTTTTGGGGTAATGGAGAGGAGTTTGTGTGGGATGTTGGCTGAGCAGACTAATGTTGAGTCACCGACATATTGTACAACAGCTGCATCTTGGCATATGTTGTGGAGATCATTAATGAAGATGGAGAATAGAAGGCATCCCAGAATGGACCCTTGTGGGAACTCTTCCTGTGGTAATAGGCAGCAGCGAGGATACGTTGTTGTCCCATCGAACTGCTTGTTGTCTACCATGTAGATAGTTTTGGAATCAGGCTAGTGCGTGATCACTAAGGCCAAGATTAGTAAGGCAGTAGAGTAGTTTGGGATGGTTGAAAATATTGAAGACTTCTGACAGGTCCAAGAATATGGCAGATGTTAGTTTACCTTAGTGCCTGTTTTGGTTTAGGTTTGTAAAGGAAAAAAAGGGCTGTGGTTGTACTGTGGGCAGGGCGGAATCCATGCTGGGTAGGAGAGAGAAGTTGGTTATTAAGTAGGTATGGCATAAGTTGGTAATGTAAACATTTTTCAAGAATTTTTGCTAGTGGGGACAGGATGGCAATAGGGTGATAGTTGGTGAAGTCAGTGGATGTTCCACCTTTATGTAAAGTGATGATGTAGGAGGTTTTCCAGACTGGTGGGATGGTGCTTTCTGATATAGATCTGTTAAGTAAAATAGAGACTGGGTAAGCAAGTTCATTAGCAGCCAACTGGAGGTATTCTGCTGGGAAGCCATCTGCTGCTCGGGTAGTAGGTTTAAGTTTGTATAGTAATTGTTTGACATAATTGCTAGGGATAGATTGGAATTGGAAGGTAGTTTGGGGACTGACTGCAGGTTTAGGGATACTGGTAGAAGTAGTAGTGGGCTGTTGTTGAACTAGTTTAGAGATGGTTTCTATGAAGTATTCGTTGAATGATTCAGGTATGTCTGTCATTCCGTCTGAGGGGGTTGGCAATGGGGAGGAGGGTTTGCCGGGGTGAAGTAGTTTATTTATTCCTGCCCAGAATTTTTGGGGGTTGTTTGGGTGCTTGTTTTGCAGATGTAGGAAATAATTCTTTTTATCCTGGAGAATATTTTTTTTGGTTTCATTTCTAAGTTTTTGGAATTGTTCTCTAGTTGCTGTAGTTTTTGTGGCTCTCCAGTGATGCCAAGCTCTATTCCTTTGAGAAATCTTATTTTTAGTCTCTTTGGTGATCCAGGGGACAGTATTGATTTTGAATAAAAAATAAAAGCAGCATCACAGATGCCTCCTACCAATATTAAATTTTTACTGACTCTTAAATTACATTACTTGTCAGTGTGCTGTTGATCAAAACAGGTAACATGATATTCAACAGATCATCCCATTAGTCAACCCAAGTATTACATCTCTGTGATTCCTCTCCGAGATATTTGTACATTGTTGTTTTAAAAGTTTCACAAACAGCACTACTTGTGTAAAAAATGACAACACTGTTACTGCCATTTGCTGTCATGATTCTTCATCTCAGAAATCTAATACATTGTGGGATAAATCACTGAGTAGCTTTATGTCACTGATCAGAGGAGTGTAAAAAATACTGATGTTCTTTTGTATCTTCAAAACCACTGCCATTTACAGGTTATTGTAATAATATGCTGAACAAAGTAACATTTACTTTTATTCTGAGAAGTCAACTATGCAATTTTCATCTAGAAACTAGGGGCTAAAACCACTAAACAATACACAAAGACAGCATTTACAGAGTTAAAATAAAAAAAAATCGAATGTTTCACAGTACAAAAACATTTCAGTTGTTCAATAGCACATTATCAGTTTAATATACAGCAATAACAAGCCCTAGCAATTATACAACTATGAAGAAAAATGATACAAACAATATATCAGAAAAAACAGTTAATGTATTCTCTAGTAAATCAGATAGAGACACAACTAGCTTATGCGTACAGCAGCAACAAGACAAAGCAATCAAAAATACAGAATATCAAACATTTTGGCAAGAGTTAACACATGTAAAATTAAATATAGATTAATATAAAACTTATATACATATATATCTATTTCATGTCTGCTTATGTCATTTGTAAATATCTCATCTGTAATATGTCTTCGTTGTTACTACTTATCTGTCTACCTTGGTAATATGCCTTCTTAGTTATTACTTATCAGTTTACCTTGGAGCTTTTCTCCCCAGGCCTCCACTGAAAATGGACATTAATCCAGTTGGACTATCCCAGTCAACAAATGTAAAAGAAAATAAATAAATAAATACATAGATTGATTATATGGATAATTATGATTGCGTCGCCACTCACAACCAATTCATTATGTATCTGAGACATGGATGATGAGAAATTCACCTTGAGAGCAAAGATCAAGAGATGAATCTTGGTTTCTATGTCAAAAACACATAATAAAGGGTTATGATCAGTGAACTGACCATAACTGTATGTAGTGCATACAGCTGTATCTGCTCCACATACTACCAGTTTCAGAAAAAAAGGTGTAAGAGCATGAAGTGTCTTACTGATTTTCAAAGGTTTTGAAAGCTGGAAAAGTACTCACTGCTGCCAGACAGGCAGTAGACAAAACAAAGCACCCATCTGTAAAACCAATCACTTTGAAATATGTTAGATACTTTGCTGTGACCAAATTCAGGGAGTTTTCCTGGTTATCCTTAAGCAAGTCATTTTGAAAAGAAGGATGGACACTGTTGAAGTGCAACTACCTTGAACAACATAGAATTGGATAGGACAGTGGCTCTACTTTGTATTCTTAGCCAGCTGAATGTTTTTAAGAGATAGCAGTGATGTACTTGGTTATCCACTGTCAGGGGATATCTACATAATTATTTTCTGCTGTTTGAACTGTGTGCTTTGGTTCAAAAGGCTGAATAAGGGAAGGCCACATTCACATTTAAGAATAAGAGCAATGGGCCCAATTCAAAAAGAGATGCTCTTGGTGTGTGTGACTAACTCCAGTATATTACACTGGAGTAAAGTCACTTACACTGACAACAGGTCTTTTGCAATCTGACCCTTGGTGTAACACTGTGTATAGATGGGCAACAGAGTGAAGTAAGTTACTCCGACAGCATGTCTTTCAGAATCAGGGCACACTTACAGCAAAGCAAGTCATTTACACAGAGAGCAACACTTTTGGAATTTGTTCCATTCTGTACATGTACAGTACAATTCTGTAGGCACAATGTACATTTTTAAACTAGCTATACTACTTTTTTACATCTTTGTATATGTATTAGTACTACAATTTGATTATAACCACCATCACAAAAATGTACTCAACTAGAATCAGTAGACACCATCTCTGAAATTCATGTTTATTTCTCTGATGTGTATTGATGTGTATGCATTATATGAAGAGTAACAAGTTATGCAACATTTTCATTTCTTGGTATACACATTTCTGTGAGACTATTACAAGATTTACAGTAACAAAATATCACAATGGATAATAAAAATAAATTGTTATACAAACAATAAAAAAAAAAATCAGTCAGCTGCAGTTTGAGTTCTCAAAAAAAGGCTTCACTTTTAAGAAATGAAAAACAGCTTCAGCAGGAAAAAGATATTTAGAAATATTTACAAAAATCAAAGGTTTAAGTAAAAACACCCCATGTAGAAAAAGACTCATAACTGGAAACAAATATGCAATGAAAAAGTGTTAGCAAATTCGACCTCTCCAAATTTTAATCCATAACCAATAGGTTAAGATCTTTCAAAATGTTGCTAAGTATCTGACTTCATGATGGAGGAATACGGTACACCCATCCTTCCAAATAAGCCACAAAATATTACACTATAGCATCCATTCTTCTATTATTCTCTGACCAAGAGCAACTGTGGTTAGCAAATAATAATCTGGAGAAGGTAAGCAAAAAAAAAAAAAATTAGTACGAGCATATATCTGTTTAACAGTATTCCAGATCAAGACAGTTCAGGGACAAGTAACAAACAGATGACTGAAGGTTTCCTCCTCAATGCACTCTTGTTGTGGGCACAGACAAGCTGAAGTAGGAAGATAAGATTTAGCTGCTTTTACTAGAAAATTTGCCAAAGAAGTCCCCCAGAGGAAGACTACTCATTCAGATACATGCCCCAAGAAATGTTTATGACAATGGAAACCCAGTTTCTGTGATGGAGTTCTATCATCATAACCATCAGTTAGGAAATGTGAAACCATTACAGCAGAGTAGTAGAGAATGAATACAGCTGGGAGACTGGAATGTGTTCTTTCCTAGTGTGGCAAACTCATCTGGATCTCATTCAGTTCAATGGATGCAACCCTGCCTAACACTCATCCTGCCTGTAAGACAGTTTGCCAAAAATGGGGGTCTTGGATGTGTAGTAACCTGACCAACAAGGAAGAATTCCCCTGGCTTAAAATGAATTAACGTGCAACATAAATATAAACCATAAAAACAGCAGGGTGGAAGAGTACCAAAGCACAGTTGCGTCAGGAATTCACCATAGCAGCAGATTGCTTTCTATCTTCTGATAGTCATTATATGTAGGTAGTAGCTGCACTGACAGTCTCTACTAACAAACAGTTTTAAAGCAGCAAATATAAGACTTGTCTTATAATGTGTGGCAACTAAGTGACAGTAGATAGAGAAGTATAAAAGCAGGCAGCACTCTAAACTTAACCAGTCTTTCAAGTTCATATGTCTCCATCCTCCTGAGGTAAATATTTTTGCATCAGAAGGCTGCTGCATTCAGTCAAGTGTCTTCTGGCAGTGGCTAATTCCAGTGTTTGTTTAATTTATAACACAGTCCATGCTGTTGCACTGTTATTTTATATACTATGGAGTTTTAAGAAATACTTTTACAGTTGACACCTGACCTTAGATCTCAACCTTCCATCTCCAAAATAAGAAACACTACATTTTGTAAGGTGGAAAACATGGGAAGAATGAAGAATGGATATTCGCAGCTTACTAACAATTTCAACAAGGATGCTTCCAGCATGGTTAAGTATATTACTTTACACTTATAACATGTTATTTTGATTAATTAATATGATTCAGTATTATTTGTCATAGACATTACTTAAAAGTCATAGCAGTGAATGTGGTACCACACCCTTTCAATGTGGAATAATGTGGAACATGAACTCTTTAAAACTCAGGCTGAAGAGTATACCTCATAATGAGGTACACTTGAAAGGAAGGCACTTGACTCCTGTCATGTTACATGATCCTGTTAAAACAACCATTGTTAAATGAGTTTTATTCAAGTGGATATATATATTTTACAAGGCTGCTGTAGAAACGTTTCACGTTGTTACAGGTCCTCAGTCTGAATCATTTTACAAAGCTCTTTAGATATTTACAGTGCAGTGTTTCACTGTGTTCCTCGCAGGGCAGATAGGGATTATTTTTGATACACTTACAATGTTCTGGGGTTTCCCACCTATGTAAGCATACTGAAGTAAGGACATTAAAGGAATTTCAACTTCAGTATAATTATTTTCAAAACCTGTCCTTATGTTAGTACATGCAAGTTAGTTAGATTAACTGTGCTGTTCTTTTCTTCACACAGCTGAGTTCCTAAACATTTCAGGGCCTTGCTGAAGTAGGAAGCGGAAAAACCCTAAATCAAAAAAAAAAATTTTTCGTACTGAACCCAGTCACGAATTGACTATTACTACAGCTCATAAACTTCTGGCTTAATTTGCTTTTAAGGTTGTAACTAGCAGTCGAAGAAACAGTTCACTCAAGGGCAAGACTCAGACAAAAAAGGGAACAGGGTTCACAAATGAATTCATATGTATATGTATTTGACTGTAATACATTTACATATATTTAATTTTAAAATGTCTTTGTTCTTTTATCTTCAGAATGGTGCTTCTAGGAAAAATGAGTCTGAATATTTACCAGCTGAATCTTTCATCTTCTGGCAGACCAGTTTTGACTGCTTATTTACTGACTTGTCAGAAAAGAGAAAGAAATACCAGGATTTAGTTTCTTCTGTCCTGTACCCTTTTCTCTTTTCTTTCTTTCTTTATTTTACATTTGATTACAAGGAGTGTTCAACTGAGCCAGAGGCCCTTTTTAGTGGAGGCCTGGGAAGAAAAGCTCTGTGTTAAAAAATGAACAGATAGTAAAAATATTTACATAAAGTATAAATACATGTTTTAAACATACAAAAAAAACAACATATACAAAGATCAGACATAGGTAGTTGGTTCAAAAATAATACAGGACATAGAATGTGTTTAAAGAAATGATCAACAAAATGTCCTGTGACTTGTATTTTATCCACAAGTTAATTCAGTACAGGTAAACAGGTGGCATGTTTGACTGGCTATGAAAAATCACTTTGTGCTTTATACACAAGTGAAAAAAATAATAATAATCAAAATAATCACTTTGTCCCTTAAGTAACAGTAGTGTAATGGTCAGTGTCTTAATGAATCAGCTTTTCTATAGGAAGTGAGGAGTTGAAGAATTTGAGACTTAGGAGAAGAGCAGGAGCACAGCCAATTATTTTTTAGGTAGCTTTTGAGGAGTGATTTGAACTTATTAGTATTAGTGGTGTTTGCAATTAGTTGTGGGATGGAGTTCCAGATCTTGGATATTTTGTATGAGCAGAGGGATTCACCAAAGCTTTAAGACAACTGAATTGTGGAAATTCCTTCTGGGCAGCCCTTCCAAAGATTGTACTAACTTCCTTTTTTTCTTTCAGGCTCTTTCAGAAGACTTCCAGTGAAAATGCTAAATTTAACCTTTATAGTCTATTTACATAGTTTACAACTGAATATTTGAAGTGACTGCTGTTGATCGGCATGTGGTCGAAAGGCAGTTTCCAAATGGGCAAAATACCAACCTAAAATGTATCGACTACACTACAGCGAATGGGTAGTGTAGTTCACTTATCTGAGTCCGGCATTGTGCATAGAGATCGCGGTTCAATGAGAAACATGGAATTAACCCATTTCCTCACTGCAGTGCGATCAGAGTTGGTATATATAATTTGCAAGGGGGGGGGGGGTCAGCCCTCCCATACACATACACACACACACACACATGGGGGGTGCAGAGGGGTTTGCCCCCCCCCCCGCAAAATAGTAAAATACATGTACCGCTGACTAGGGAATGTCACAGTACAGTAAGCTGCATAGCATGGGTGACTGACTCCTGTTATGTAGAATACATCGAACTATGGATGTCAGTGTATTCAGTTTCGACCTGGTCGCATTTTTGCCATTCCGGATTCAGGATTTCGGGTCGATCATATGACCGGTCGATGTATGCTGTTCCAGGGTTTCAATAGTAAACCTATTTACATCATGTATTTGTGATCCATTTGTGTTTTCTTTTTTTTTCCTTTCTTGATGGTGTTCCAGTGCTAGATCAGCAGTCCTAAACACAGTCTTTAGCAAAGATAAGCACTGGTGACCAAGTGCTCATTACTCAGATATCCAACATAGATACAGTCCTAAACTATGCAGTACAGCAGATACATAGAATGTCCAGTCACAGTCCTGGCTATTAGACTGTTACAGTTCTGACGATAAGAAATACTCTGTTATCAATCCATTTAGATAAGGTCAGGCAACTACAAAATCTTCTCAAACAAGGGCAGAAGAGGCAAACATCAAAACCAGTTTTCCTTTGCTAATTGATCCTGGATTATTAAAATTTAAATGAGTTTAAACTTTGGAGGTACAGGTGATATATTCCTCCTGGATTTTAGCATCTAGGAGAATGACACGCTGATTAAGCCAGAGAGGCATCCAATCTCTGGAAGATTAAGCAAGGCTCTTTTCATATAGATTCAAACTACGCTTATCACCTTGTAGCCCAAATATCCCATGCTAGAAAATAATCCCCCAGAAAGAGATATGACACCAAGAACAAAGGCATTTCTTTAAGTCTTCAATGATAATTCAAGCATTCAGGCCCAAACACAAACACAGGACTTTTTTAGGTCACAAACCTTTGCACTCCTTCAGGTTAAACAGTATGTTGAAAACTTACCAATGAAGGCACTGTACTCAAGGACTTCCTGAGCCTGAGTGTATATCTGAGAATTATGCTAATCACTTTGAAGACCTTCCTGACTGCTGTGATGATAAGATGAATGACAGAAAAATGCATAGACAGATACTGTATATCTGACAAATTACAGATTATCTTAAGTATAGCATCTTAGGAAACTAGGACTAGTTCTTTGAATTCATTTAAGTCTATGACCAAATTCATGGCAGACTGGTGGCTGGATTAAAAAAAAAGAGAGAAAGAGCCTGTCTTCATTGGATAAAAGTAAGGAAAACATAAGAAAGATGAAGAATGACTGCAATTCTCCAGCCATATAAATCCAACAGAAATTTATTGCAATTGGTATTAGTGTAAAAAATGAATATTTAGCTACATTATTTAGTACTGTACTTATGGTGGATGAGGTTAACTTATTTAAAACTGGTTATATGATTATTAATAAAACAGACCAGGTAGGTCAACATGAGATGAACAAGTATCTAGAGTGTAGTCCAAGACAGAAATCAAATTCATGAATATTAAAGTGCAGGAAACAAATAAGTGAGTCAAATACTGTACATGTGAAAAATGATATGAGTGAGTGAATGAAAAACATTCAGAAAATGGAAGTTTGCCTCACACTGACTGCCATCCAATCCTTAATCAAATAAGGAAAATTAAACATATTTATACCCAAATGAGTAAAAACAAAAGACTATCAAAACTGTGATGCTAATAAGGAACTAGTAATTATGTTTCTCAACATATTTCACAATTCTCACATAATAAATCCTTCTGGTGTCAAAGAATAAACAAATTCTTCCTGGCCCTAACCTAGAATGTTTTAAAACCCTTACAAGTCCAAGAAAAACAAATTTAAAGGAAAACAACAGTACAGCAAAGAGGATGAAAAGAACTGTATTTTTGCTGTTAGCTCCACTTTTTAGCCTACCATAGACTTGGTTCAGATTTGCTGGACACAGTCTTTGTTTTGCAGTTTCTGAGCCCTAATCCAGCTTTCATCCACAAAAGAGGGCATTCTCTACACCCTTGTAAAGAGAAGAATGTAGCCAAGGACCCAACTGAGTGGTGACTGTTGGCTCAGGACCCAGTCTCGTGCACTGTCATTGGTTAGAGTGTTTTAAATCAGTTTAATTTCATTACTGTTTACTGGCCACATTTGCATGGGTTAGTGCTCAGTTTACCAGAGCTGCACAGAGGTTAACAACTTGCAAGTGATCTGCTGTGTGTTATCCAAAGCATCCACTGCTTTCTCCTGCAAGATAAGTATCATTTGTACTTGGTCTGCACTTCTTGTACTGTTTTTTTTCCTGTGTCTCTTATTTTTGAACTGTAATTTTGCTGTAAGCTGAACTTTTTAGCCTAGCATAATCTTGGTTCAGATTTGCTGGACCCAGTGTGCTTTTGCATTTTCTGAGCACTAATCCAGCTTTCCTCCACAAAAGAGGGCCTCCCCTGCACCCTTGTGAGAGAACAGTGTAGCTAAGGACCCACATGAGTGGTGATTGTTGACCCAGGGCCCAGTCTTCTGCACTATCATTGGTTAGTGTGTTTTAAATCTGTTTAATTTTGTTGCTGTTTATTGCCCACGTTTGGGCAGTGAGCACCATTGGCTGTTATAGACGCAAATTTCCAAACAGATACATTTTCTCTTAGTTAACTGTTTGCATTCCATCTGAGGTTTCTTGCTGTTGTGCTTCGCTGCCCGGACAGACACTCACCCTAGCCTCTGAGGTACCAATACAAGTCTCACCCACTTACCCTCTAGCAGTTTGGAACTTCTACTAGTCCCTCAGCCATACCCTGCTCCTTCCCATTCTCTCCCTGTTACTGACCACAGTACTATATGTAGTATCACGGATGGACAGTTTCCCACAATTTCTCCAGCTGGCCTGATCAACACGGGCATCCTGAATCAGTGTAGTAATTGCCTCATGTGCAGTGACAACCCACTACTTCTATGTCACACAAATTCAATATGTGAGAGATGCATCTATATTAAGAATCTAGAATCTATGCTATCTCACTCACAAATCAGCATGTCAGATACTAAGGGGTTATCTCACACGAGTCACTTACTTCACCAACCATGTGCACAGCATCTAAACTCACATATGCAAAGTTACTCACCAGAAGCCTACCTAAAGATCAGAGACCTCCCAAACATAAACATGCTTCACATAATTCACCATCTGCTGAACACAGTACACACAAAAACACATGCACCAGTGTCTCACCTGACAAGCCCTTTAGGCAAAACACAAAATCTAATGTTTTCCTCATAGGTGACTCCATTGTGAGGCATACAGGTGTTCCACTCACCAGGATGGACAAGAAAAAGTCACGGTCAGCTGTCAGGTGCCAGGATCTTCCACATTACACATGCACTCAGGTCTCTCAACAACAGGTACTGTTGTGACTGTTATAGCCCATGTTGGTATGAACGATCTGAGACATACCTCTCTGGACTATAAGAAGACAGACATGACTGAGCTCTCTGAATATGTGTCCCAGGCAGGTTTGTCCCTAGCCTTAAGCAGTATTCTACCTTTACCTAGTATGATGCCACAACACAGACAAAAATTATTGACTTCAACAACTGGCTTAGTTTCTGGTGTCATTCCAAGGGGATCCAGTTCCTGTCAGCCTGGGATGATATGGTTGATAGACCATGATGCTTTGCCAGGGATGGTCTTCATCTGTCACCTCTTGGCTTTCGGTTACTGTCTAAGGGACCTGCCTCTCCCACAGTGCCATTTTAGGCAATATTACAAAAACAAAATTTGTGACATAAAAATATCCTCAAAAAATAACCTCAAGATTATGCTGCTAAATGGTAGGAGTATAAATCTGAAACTGTACTCACTGGAAGCATTCCTCACTTTAAAAGATGTCTGTGCAGTGACAAGCCCCTGACAGGTTAGAATGCCTTCCACACGTTCAGACCACAAAAAGAACTTGTGAGAACTAAAGGTGGAGGAGTATCAATTTTCATCAAAGATAAATACAACTTTAGAGTAACTAAACAGAACGATTCCTTAGAGTTACTCCAAGCGTAAATAACTGTAGGAAAGACCCCACCCCCCTCAAGTTATCATCAGCTAAAGATCCCTCTCCATGATATCCACACCACCTAACTGGATCTACTTGAGTCGCTCAAAATACAACCAAACACTCTGGTTATGGGCGACATTAACTACCCATCCATAAACTGGGTAAATTATACATGTACTAACATGCTCGCCCAAATGTTCCTTGACTTCGTTAACTCCAATGCCTTAGAACAGATAGTTGGCACCCCCACAATGGGGCCAAACATTCTTGATTTAGTATTCACCAACATGGGAGATTGGTGTACCCCCCACAAATGTGCAGCCTTTCCTGGTGAAGTTTGATCGTGAATCAATCTCATTTGAAGTAATGATCACAGAAATCTCCCCACCCCCGTAGAAATTAGGCTAAAAAAATTCTCTAAAGCCAACTACAGTCTCTTAAGAGATGGCATTAACAGCTTCAAAGCTCATGTCCCCACTGACAGCAAGGACACATACACTGGGATATACACCAATGATCTGTATAAACATCTATACAATTGTATTGACTCAGCTGTACCTGTTTGGACCAAAGCATGATCCTCTAGAAAAAGCAAATCTGCCTGGTGGACATCTGCCATAAACAGGCTAT
Source organism: Protopterus annectens (assembly GCF_019279795.1). NCBI lineage: Eukaryota > Metazoa > Chordata > Ceratodontiformes > Protopteridae > Protopterus > Protopterus annectens. The sequence goes on from NC_056737.1 coordinate 502,075,581, forward strand.
ACAACAAGAGGAAGGAATTGCTGTCTAAGAACATGAAGGAACTGTATCAGAATTGGAAGCACACCCTTCTCAGTTTGAACAAGCAAATAAGACATTTTGTAAAGTCCTCTAAAGCTAACTATGAATCTAAATTAGTATCCCTAGCTAAGGATAGCCATACGGCATACTTCAGTTACATCAGAAACCTGAAAGGAAAATCCCAGATTTGTACTGAACTTGTGATGAATGGTACCACATATACTGCACGTGCAGAAATAGCCAACCTACTAGCAGACAGATTCAGTGAAAACTTCTCCCCGTCCCCACCACATATACCCCTGAACATTCCTACCACCTGTTCTCCAGCTAGTACCTCTAAACAGCAGGTGTCAACTGCTCTCTCCACAACCAAAAACACAGCATCTATGGGACCTGATAACATCCCAGGCATTCTAAACGGTTTAAAAAAAGAAGTTATGTCTTATCATACGTTCCATCTGTGTTGTTCATCTTCTTTCATTCATCACTGATGGGTTTGGTTCCAAGCCATTGGAACCGAGTCAGCCTTTTTACCAAGCTCGCACCAGCCAAAAACTCTCAAGCTAAGCTTCTACCCAGAATGCCCTTCTCCCTGTTACCTCAGATTGAGTTTGCTAGGAATAGAGAAGTAAAGCCGAGGCCACTTCTGCGCAAATACCCTAAGACACCACTTGGACCCAAAGCATCCCCCAGGAGCCTTTGGAGGGGGGGGGGAGAGAAGGGTGAGAAGTAATGAATGAAAGAAGGTGAACAACACAGATGGGATATTATGGTAAGACATAGCTTCTTTATCTGATGTTGTTAATCTTCTTTCCATTCATCACTGATGGGACAGAATCCCAAGCAACCTTGAGGTCCATGGGCGGCCCTTATGGAAGAACATTCCTGAGTACCATTAAGCCAAAGGTAGCTCTCCTTCTGGAGACCAAGTCCAATTTGTAATGACTGATAAGGGTATAAGGCTTAGCCCAAGTGGCAGCTGCGCACATGTCATCCATAGAAGCCCTGGAGTGGAAAGCTACAGGTGTTGCCATAGAGCTATTGGAGTCCGCTTTAACTTTTGGCATAGGTTTTTTTATGAGGGAATAGATGAAATGTATGCAGTCCCTTAGCCATTTTGATAATATAACCTTGGAAACAGCATTTCCCATTCTAGGCCCAGAAAAGGAGATTAAAAGCTGTTCAGACTTATGGAGAGGTTTGATCCTGTCTAGGTAAAATCTCAGTTGCCTATGTACATCCAAGGAATGTAGGCAGTACTCTCCTTTATTGGAAAAATTGAGAAAGAACACTGGTAGGTCAATGGCCTGGTTAATGGAAAATTTAGAAACAACTTTGGGAAGAAAGAATGGGTTCATCTGAACTGATACTCTGTCTTTATGGAAGACCGGATAGGGACTGTTGATACACAATGCCTGCAGCTCAGAGACCTTGTCTGGCTGACATGATGGCTACTAAGAACAAGGATTTCCAGGACATGAACATTAGGTCATACTTCGCTGTGGGTTCAAAGGATTTTTGGATCAAAGACTGAAGGACTAAAGTGAAGTTCCATGGTTCCACAAACTGTCTGACAGGAGGCCTGATATCAGAGGTTCCCTTGAAAAAGGCTTTGCATACACATAAAGAGATGAGAGGGGTGCCATCTATACCACTGTGGAAATTAGAAATCGCTGCCAGATGCACTCATACTGTAAAGGCAGAGGCTCCATTGTCAAAAAACTTAGCCAAGTATTGCAGCACCACAGTCACTGGAGCCGAATATGGGGCTAGCCTGTTATCCTTGGACCAGATGGAGAACCTTTTCCATTTATCCTGATATAGTCTTCTGGTGGATGGTTTATGAGAGGCCAGAATAATGTCATGAACAGGTGAGATTAGCTTGCCTGGCAACTAACGGAAGTGGAGAAACCAAGCCGTTAGCTTGAGACTGGACATATTTGGGTGGTTCAACCCTTGGGGGTGAGTAATCAGATCTGGAAGAGGGCCCAGAATCCATGGCAGGTATACTAGGTGAGTCCAAAGAAAGGGGAACAAAATTGCTGAGGCCAGAACAGAGCTATGAAGATCACTTTGTATCTCAACCGAAGAGCTTTCCTTAGAAATTGTGGAATCAGGAGGATAAGCGTAAAGAAGTCCCGTGGGCCAATCATGGATTAGAGTGTCCCTCTGGGACTCCCCTTCTGGGGGAAACAGGGTGAAATAACTGCTGCACTTGCTGTTCGATGGGGAGGGAAAAAGATCGCAGTAAGGCTGGCCCCAGTGGCTGAAGATTTATGTCACGACCTCAGGATTGAGGGACCACTCGTGAGGTAGGAGGATTCATCTGCTCAGTTTGTCCGCAATTACGTTGGAGCTCCCCAGGATATGCGTTATCAGAAAATGGTTGGACGCTATCGCCCATTGCCAAATTCTCATGGCCTCTAGACACAGGGGGTAGGACTTGGTTCCTCCTTGCTTGTTGATATATCAGACCACTGACATGTTGTCTGACTGAATTTCACTTGTCCCAGAAGTGAGAACTGAATGAGAAGCCTGCAGTGCTAACAGCACCACTAAGTTCCAGGACATTGATATGCAGGTGGGCCTCTGAGGTGGACCATGAGCCTTGGACGGTCTTTCCCTGGAAATGTCCCCCACCCGATCAGGGAAGCATCCATGGTCACAATGGCCCTGGGCTGAGGGGATTGAAATGGGCAACTCCAAAGCTCTGCGTCTGGCCTCATCCACCAAAGGAGGTCCTGCTTGCAGGAGTTGGTTATTTGAATCTGGTAACTGAGGGGGTGATAGTTCGGGAACCACTGACAAAGAAGGAGCCATTGTAGGATTTGCATGTGTAGCTTCGCTAGGAGCACTATTGGAATTGAAGCTGCCATGGATCCTAGAGCCTGAAGAACTTCTCTTGCTAAAACTTTTGTTTGACAGAGTATCACTGGGAGCTGGAGCCTCAATGGCTGGAGTCTGTGATTTGGGAGTGACACTAGACAGGACCCGGTACTGAACACTGCTCCAATGACTTCTATTTGTTGTGTGGGAGTAAGGTTTGATTTCTCCCAATGTACTGTTATTCCCAAAATTTTTGCCAGAGAGCATGTATAATGCAATGCTGTTACCAGAAGACGCTCGGTGGGAGCTGTGAGGAGACAGTCATCCAAATATGAGAACATCCGGAATCCTTGTAGTCTCAAGTGAGCTGTGACCACTGCCATGCACTTCGTGAACACTCTGGGGGCTGTAGAGAGACCAAATGGCAGGGCACAAAATTGAGAATGTCTGGTCCCTAGCCAGAAGCAAAGTAGATTCCTGGAGCGTTTGTCCATTTTGATGTGGTAATTCGCATTCCGGAGATCTATCAAGCACATCCAATTGCCTTCCCTTAAAAAAGGGAGAATGGGCTGAACTATGACCCTCCAGAATTTGGCTTGGGTGACCGACTTGTTTAAGCTGCTGAGATCCAAACTGGGTCTCCAGTCCCTTGTCTTTTTTGGCACCAAAAAGAATCTTCAGTAGAATCTGGATCCATTTTGGTCTGTTGGGACTGGTTGGATGACTCTTTTTTTAGACAGCTTTATAATCCCTGAAGCCGCTTCTTCCCTTTGACTGGGTGGAATGTCGGGAAGCTTTTTTTGAAGATTTGGTTGACAAGAAAAGGAATGGTGTAACCTCTGGTGATTATTATCTGCACCCAATGATCGGTGGTAATAGACTGCCAGGCACCTTGGTGGACAGAAAAATTACCCCCAACAGCTTCCAGAGGTAAGCAATCGGGCTGCTCCTCAGGAGCGCTGGTAAGGCTGTCCAGAGAAGGAGTTCCTGGAGCCTTGGTTACAAGGACCCCCTCTGCCTCTGTAGAGGTGACTTCCTGATCTGTTACCCCCTCTGCCCCTGGGGGTTTCATCACCACGTGTGGCACGGAAAGGACCCTGAGATTTTTTGTGCCACATTTTCCCACTCCTCTGATTCCTGGAAAAGGTACGTTGAGGATTGAAAAATCATAGGCCTACGACAGACAGGGTCTTGCCATCTTGCTCGCACCTGGCTAGCGTGTCCTCCACTTTGGAGCCAAAAAGGGATGATGCTTCAATGGGAGCATTCAAAAAGGAAGACTTGAAGGGGTCCACGAGGTCACAAATGCGCATCCAGGCATGACACCTCATCACAATACCCGAACCCGCTGCTCTAGCCACCCCTTCGGTCACGTGTGATAGCAACCTCATGGACGGGTTGGAGATAGATTCCAGGGTTGCGAGCTGCAAGACCACTTTGTCTGTGACCTCGTCAGGCAGCTGTCCTGCAAGTGTTCCAGAGAGTTCGGAGAACAAGTCCCTCTGGAGCCTTGTAAAAAGTGCCAAATAGTTCAGTGACCATATACCAAAGGTCCCTGATGCAAAAACTCGCTTCCCAAGTCTTCCCACCACCACTGGTTGGGTGGACAGTGGGACTTTCCTCAGCCAAGTCCTTTTTTGTGGCCACCAACACCACCATACCGTCAACTGGTAACCCTCTGGACCAATGCTTGTTCTCCTCGGCAGGGGAAATAATTTTGTTAGGTCTCCGAGGAATAACCTCAATGGATTCAGGGTTCTTCCAAGCATGCTGCACGATGAGTTGGATGAGCTCGTCGGCAGGCGGGGGTCACCCAAGAGATAGAAGGCCAGGCGCGGAAAGCCTGCAGGAACACGGACTCCTCAGATGAGGGGTTGGAGGGCTTCAGTCACCTCTCTGTTTTAGCATTTCCATGATGTCTCTGAAGGAGACATCATCAGGAGTTGACAGTGGTGACCCTTCACGATCATCGTAATCCATGTCTTCTATTAAAGATTCCTTGGGTGAGTCCATGTGCTTCCTCTTGCATGTCCTCTTTCAAGAGGGCTCCTCAGTGGGGGGTCTCTGAGGAGGACTCAGAAGAGCAGGTACCCTTAACAGGGGGTGTCCTGTGTCTTCTCTACCTGGTGCCTGGGGGAGGATGGTCTGTGGCAGCTGTAGCTCAGGGGGTGAAAACTGGGGTTCCGACATCAAAGGAGTGGTTCCAGAAGTGACAGCCCTCTCCACTGCATGGAAAGCAGGTCTGCCCAATGAGGGATGGGAGCCCAGAACCAAGAAAGATAACCTCGGGAATGGAGTCACACCCCACTCCGACAAACCCGCCCCCATGGTTGGAGCCTCAAGCAGGATCAGTGCGGACATGGCTATTGGCACCGAGGACGGAACAAAAGACAAACATGGATCCGTGGCCCAAGCAGAGGCTTGCCCGTCCCCCAATCTCCAGATTGAGGAAGGACCAGTTCAGCAGGAACCGAAGACCAAAGGGGCAAACCTTGAGCCTGAGTGAGGTCCACTATTGGCGCCGAGGTGATGAGTTCCGAGAAGAACATCGGAGCAGAAAGCTTCAGAACCAAAATGGTGAAATGAGGAGTGTAGGAAGGAGTCCGTGAAGAAATCAACCAAAGTGATACAGGCGGATGGGTCTTAGAAAGTGTGGGTATCCCCCTGACTGCCAACAGCTGGTCCACAAGATGCACCACATTGTGTTCTGACAGGCTCTTGGTGGATCTATTGGATACTCCGGACAGGGAGTCAGGTCAGTCAATGAATGGGCTATACATCTGGCCCAGGAATGGATCTGCAGACGGGGAATATCGGGTTCGTGGTGCAAGGTTTGCCGGCACCGAAGACTCAAGTTTCGAGACCGGAATCAATGGGGTGAAATCCAACTTGGTCAAAAAAATGCTCAGTGTTGAAGTGGCACTTGGGGGTGAACTGGTAGGTTCCAAAATAATAACTGACAAAGGTATCGAAGGCATGCCCTGAGTCATAGTGGCAACAGGTGCCAAAGTCATAGCAGGCATAGTGAGGTCTATCATCAGTGCCGGAGGCAGGATCGGTGCAGAAGCTAAGGCCAGTATCATATAGGTTTCGAGATACTCTGATCCAACATGGACGGAGCCGTAGAGGCATATTTATGTTCAGAGGACAACTTGGGGACCTTTGATTTCACAGACTTACCCTGATCACCCGATGGTGAGGAGGAAACTGAGTGGGACTTATTTTTGTCTTTTGTAGGAGGGGTTGAGACCTCCAATGCAGAAATGTCCCCTGAAAAGGGAGACTTAAGTAACCCTTTCAGTATCAGTTTACTTTTGCGCTCATTAAGAGTGCTTTGACTGAAACTCTGACAAATGTCACAAGGAGGTTGCACCAAAAGGTGGGGCACCCCCAAACAACAGACATAATCATTGTGAGAGTCACTATTAGGTAACTTGCCATTGCATGAAGTACAATGCTTGAACCCTGAAGTACCTTTCTTATCCGACATTTTGACAGAGAGACACCACAGGCAAATGGTTTAACCAGTCTGGAATAATAAATCAAACACAGTTCAAAAAAGCCACACAGCTGTATCACTACAGTGATATGTATAAGTAAAACAGAAACACCTTACTGAAAAACACTAACAGGCTAGGAAAGAAAGGAGAAACACCAGCTATGGTACTGAAGGAATACCATAAGGGTAAGGGGAGAAGGCCGTACCAACAATAGTACTCGAAAGTTTAGTAACGGGTAAAGCAGAGAAGGCAAATCAAGGTCTGACAGAAGAAAAAGAAAACACTAGAGATACGAATGGCTCACTAAAAGAGAAAATATCAAAAGTTTTCACACAAAATATCAAATAAAGTTCCACTTAGCCGAGAGATCGGCTGAAACGCAGCTTTACACCTACTCGGCAAATGAGATCTGAGGTAACAGGGAGAAGGGCATTCTGGGTAGAAGCTTAGCTCAAGAGTTTTTGGCTGGCATGAGCTTGGTAAAAAGGCCGACTTGGTTCTGAGGGCTCGGAACTGAAATCATCAGTGATGAATGGAAAGAAGATTAACAACATCAGATCAGGAGTTAGCAACACCTTTGAGTACTCTCTTTAACCACAGCCTAAGCACTGGTTTTGTCTCTGCAGAATGGAAAACAGCTACCATCATCCCTTTGCACAAACGGGGTGCATCCATTGACCCTGGGAACTATAGACCCATAAGCCTAACCAGTCTTATCTGCAAGGCCATGGAGATAATTATCATGGACCTTATCAATAAAGATATAGGAAGCCTTTAAATGCTTGAACCGACCCAGTTTGGTTTTGTCAAGAGTAGATTGTGCCTGTTGAACTTGCTGAACTCCTTGGAGAACATCACCAGAGCCCTGGATAAGGGCAAATCTGTGCATATGGCCTACCTAGACTTAATAAGGCAAGGTTGCCGAAACCGGTCTGAATTTTATGGTGTTGCCACATTAAAAGAAGTTTAAATACGCTTAAATGGTGCTGACTTTGCTTTTTTTGGAGGTATTGAAGTTTTCGGCCTGTGCATCAGTCTTAATGTGCGGGGTGTGTCTTTGGAGGCTACCTAGACTTAACCAAGGCCTTGGACACAATCCCCCACTCAGGCATCACTGAAAAACTCACCCAGCTGGGGATCAACCCATATACTGACAGGTGGGTTGCAAACTGGCTCACCGACAGAACACACACAGTCAGAACAGGGGATTCCACCTCCACCAGTAGACCTGTTACCAAAGCGTTCCACAGGGATCAGTGCTGGGGCCCCTATTGTTTGGAATTTACTTCTCGAAAGTACAGGCAAAACAAAAGATCTGTGGCTGACAATGTTTGCTGATGACTGCAAACTGGGTGCAGTCATTGAGTCCTCAAATTATGTCAACATTCTACAAGAGGGGCTTACTCAAACCAATGATTGGTGACAAAGTTATGGACTTAAACTTAATGCAAAAAAATGCATTATCATCCCCTTCGGCATGGGCGATGTCCCTGCAGATTATCATATTAATAGCAACACCCAAAGCTTTAAATCAGTGGTGAGAGATTTGGGCACAAAGGTTGACAGCAACCTTACCTCTGATCACAATGTCTCCACAGTGGTTAGGAAGGCCTTCTACACTGCTCACCTCATAAGTAATGGCTTAGCTTCCAAAACAAAAGACGTTATAACTCTCCTGTACTCTTCCCTCATCAGACCAATAACAGAGTACAATATCCCTTTGGTATGTACCTTTCCAGGCACCTGCAGCAACTAGAGAAACCTCAAAGGTTTCTCACAAAGAAAATTCAGGGTCTTCAGCACAAGTCATACGTGGACAGACTGAAATCACTGTCACTATACTCTGTATCGTACAGACTACTCAGAGGCAACCTGTGGCTTGCATACAGAGCATCCTCAGATCCTGCCTTAATGGCTATGCTGCACATTTGTAAGTCAAATGGTACATGATTCACTAGCTCTAGGGACCTTAACCAAGCCTGTGACATCAACAGGACTTCCTGGAGAGACAGATATGTCTCACAGAGGAAACCTCTCTATCTTGGATAGGGGCAGCTGGTGCTGATTTAGATCAGTTTGTAATCATTTACCATATCTCTAGGCCCTATAGGGAACAAGAGTTGAACTTGGCTAGGCTTGTAAGGGCCCTGGGGCCATTAGCCTAGTAACCTTCTATGATCCTAAGAAAACAATTTAAGTATATCAGCTATAGAAATCAAAAATAGTCTCAGAGCAGTCTTACCAGCCAGCTGCCACAATTGCTGCAAGGCTGATCATAAAATTGGTATTCTTCACTATGGAGCATGACTACTTATTTTATTTTCTGGCATTCTAAGAAAATGGCCTACTCTCATTAAACTGAAGAGCAAAATATCCATGATAAATACTGACATTGAAAAAATCTGCAGAATCATCAGATGAGTTTCAGAGAATATTTGGGAAATGATGAAGGATCAATAATAAAACATGAACAAATCTGAATAAAACTTGGTAAAGAATATTTTAGAAGACTAAAATTATTACTGCAAACAGGTCTGACATCTAGGAACAAAGCCCAAGCTATAAACCAATATGCTCTTCCTGTCCTAACTTACAGTTTTGGAGTGACTGACTGGCTCCAAAAGGTACTGAATGAGCTGGACAGGAAAACAAGAAAAATGCTTCATGCTTATCAAATGATTTATAAAAATCAGTGTAAAACAAGGCTATATTCCCCATTCTGAAGGAGGTATGGGTCTCCTGGAAATTGGTTACATGTATGTCTGCAATCGTACGATTGCATATATATATGCTAACTTCAAAAGACCCAAACATGGTGAAAGTTTTAAAACATGAGGAGAGAATAAGTCTAAGATGACTTCCCTGCTTAGTTTAGCAGAAGCAAGTGGGAATAGAAATTAAACCAGAGGTAGACAAAAATAAGGCAGCAAATGAATGTGCCAAAAAACAAAAGAAAGAACATCAGTTGAAGGATCAGATGAGAAGAGAAGAAATGTGGAAAATGCATAAATTTAGTTGCAAGTAGACAAAACTCTTGGAACAACCTCATGTTGATCAGGATCGAATGCAGGGATGGTTAAGGAGAAGTGAAGACAAAAGGGTAATATTGGCGGCTCAAGATACTAGACTACGAATACGTTGGTTTACAAAGTCCATTGAACATGTGGGAAAAACAGACAAATGTAGGCTTTGTAAAACAGAATTGGAAACAGTCGCACACCTTGGTTCTGGCTGTGATATACTAATGGAAGAAGGACAGTATACTGAAAGGGATAATAATGTGGCAAGACTGTTGGGGATTTTGCAAACATTATAATATTGAAATATCTGAAAACCATTGGAAACATTAGCCAGAAAACATTATAGAAAAATGAAGAAGTTTATATCACATGAGATCACCCATTACCAACAATTCAAAAAATGGATGCGAGAAAACCAGATCTAGTAGTCCATGAAAAGAAGACAAAAGTAGCATTGATCATTGAAATTTCTACACCCAGTGACTACAGTGTCTTATGTACGGAAAGACACAAAATCATAAAATACCAGGATTTGCAGGCAGAAATGAAAGCAATATGGAAGAAGGATACCAAGACAGTTCCAACAGTAGTAGGAACAATGGGTCTTATAAAATAGAATTTACAATCATACTTCTATATATTACCGATACATGTAACTTCGTATGAAATGCAGGAGGAGACAGTTCTGGACACATTACAGGTGTTGCGAAGAGCACTTCTGGCTAATATCAAAAACTGAAACTATACTAATTTCATGAACTTTAATCATACTTTGACTTAAGAATGAGATCCATTGCTGCTGTGGTATTAGAAACCCAAAAGACTTGGAGGAAACTACAAAAAGTGAAAAAACATAAAAATACAGAAAACAATCAATATTTCTAGGCCAGCAATTTGTTACCTCATATCTGCTGATGAGATTCTTAGCAGCATCTTTAGTGGCTGCATACAACTTTCAAGTTTTCAGAAAGATAACTCTCAGAAAAAGAGGACAAACTGTTACACATCTTAATGCTAGAAGTCTTAGTAATAGTTACCACATTTCTTTTCTGAGTTAATCCGTAAAGGTTATGATACACCCATAGTAAGAGAAACCTAATTGAAAGCTAATTGAAACACACTGTCTTCTACTCTGGAAGATTACACATGTTACAATGCTTCAGAAACAGCACATAAAAGAGACTGGGTATTGATTTTTGTAAAAAAATTACTCCACTTAGGAAAAATAAGTTATTTGACAATAAGAAAAAACAGAACTTTATATTAATGCGGTCAAAATTCAAAAATAATAAATAATTACTGGGACCTATAGGTCTCGGAGAGTTTGAGTAAACATTAGATAAGCTGCATTGTAAAACTTATATTCATAAGCGTTAATTATGTGTGATCTTTACCTGCTAAACATGAAATGGGATACTCCTGAATCAACATCAAAGTGTACTAAGATCAGACTTCTAGTGATGGTGTTTATAAAGAGCAGACCTGTTCCCTTGTTGCTCTTACATATCTTGTTATTTTTTCATATAACTGATTGGAAGTTAGCCGAACAAAAATACTGACTCTTATTGCTTAATGATGATACGAATGACAAAAATCTGGGAAGAAAGAAAAAACATGGAAAAAAATTGTGCTTGCTAAAGTTGTAGAATCTAACTAATGACTGCATAATGAGTGGGGATAAGATCTGCAAACTGCTGTGCCTGATAAGATGTTTTATGAAAAGCTGACACTGCCCTTTGAAAGAATTTAAGTTTCACATTTATATTGATGAAACCAAGAACAGAGATGCTGAAGTGGAGGATTCTGTAAACTCTTACACTGACGACAATGAACACCTGCAAAGGGAGAATGAGGAATTAATATACTGCACATCTTTACTGTCTAAACTGGAAATAGTTAAATAAAAAAAACTCAGTCATGAAGATAAAGCTATATAAAAATGTTTATGTTATTATAATACCTGAAGGAGGACTTTATGATAAATTGGCTATTTGGAATGGGCTGCATGACAGCAAGGATAATACTGAACCAGCCCACAGACTTTTTGTACTTGATTCAGCAGGTTCTATAAGGTGACCAAGACATATGCTGGTTCATTCAGAAGCTTTTAAATTACAGGATTAGATTTTACCATTACTTTGAGATCAGGTAAATTATGCAAAATATGAGACAGACATTTTTTGAGAAAAACTGCTATGCTCAAACTTGACATCCAGGGCAATATTCTTGGTTCCATGAGGAACAGTATACTGTCTATGAAACTTTTCTGGAATAATTCAGGATTTACTTTCAGCAAGGGTTTAAGATTTTTATTGACTCCCAGAAAGCTTTGGTGACACTATGTGAATATGAATCAACATGAAGTAAAGAATGCAAGGCACAGCGAGCAATATGAGAGACTGCAGAGACACTGAAGCATCAGCCTTGAACAAAATTAAAGTATCTGGAGATTTGTAAGTCAACATGAGTTTCGTTATTTTTAGAGCTTGCATGGCTCAATGACAAAAATCAGCACATAATATGTCAAAGCAGCATGGATGTTAAGACAAAATGAATGTGAATGGACACTGGCCTTTTCTAATGAGTGTAATGTCTACAGAGATATCATCTAATAAAGGATGTGATTCAGAGAAATATTGCCAACAGCACTATCTGGGAATTGCTTCTGCAATTCAGTGACTTGATAAAAGCCAGAAAGAGCAGCATCACAATTAGTGGCTCACTATTACCTCTCTGTATCAAACATGTGCTATGAGACACAAGTGCACTAGTGTTCCATTTATTAACCCATGCAATACAGTTGCACAAGCACCTACTAACACAGTCAGACATCTGAACAGTTGCAATCACGACCCTACATATACACAACCCGCATAGACAGCCTGTAACACACATACATACAAACACACACACAGATGTTTTTGCAATACCTACTTGATGAAGTGCTAACAGCTCTTCTTCTTCTTCCACAGAACTGAATGGGTGTATGTCGTCAAAAGAAGGCATGCGTGTGTTTGTTTCACAGCCCAACAGCATGACGGGGCCATTCTTTGAACCATTCTACTGCACTAGCCCAATGCAAGTGAAATTTGCAGGAAGGAGCACATGGCTAATTTGCATTAGCTGAAACCCTGGACTGCTGCAATGGCATAAAGTCTTTGTCCGTGAGACCACTGTCACACTATAGGCTGGTGCCTTCAAACAGCTGTATAAATATGGTGTCTTCTAACTTGCTCAGGCATAATGCACTGTGTAATGCACCCAGGAAAAGAAATGTGCAATGTGGAATCTCAGGGAAAGTATTACAATTTCTACGGTAAATTACACTCATATAATTGCAAATATTTTTTCAGCTTTCAGGAAAAATGGTTGGATTAATGCTGGCAGTTTTAACAGAGCTTATTGGTCAACACCTTTAGCCTGAACTCAAAACTGTTATTGTAAATTAGTCATCTGGCACTAAGTTATTAGCATATGAATATCCTGGAAGTTGATTTGAGGGTGGGTTCTCACTTCTCTTCTCAACTGAGTTTGCGACAAAAATAATTTGCTTTAGACATGAAGTTTTCAAATTGCTAAGGTAAATTAATTACTCATATAAATATGAATAATGTGTTTTCAACTATATTTAATTGGAAATGGTTAAAGAACAGTTAGTCTGTGTTTTTTTTATCTCTGTTGCTAAGTTATTAAACATGAATATCGCAGATAGCTGATTTGTTGAAGGGTGGGAGAGCTCACACACCTTTTCTCAGCCAAATGTGAAACTTCAGGCATTTGTCTCTGACACAATATTATAACTGTTAATTCAGTTACAATTACTTGTGTATTAGAAAATATGAAGAATATTTGTTCCAGTATTTTCAAAGTCAGCATCAATACATATACACTTCTAAGATTTTGAACCCCTCAGAGGGATCCAAATGAGACATCTAACTTTTTTTTTTTTTTAGTTATCAAGAGATAACATCACAGGATTATATTGACAAATGCTTAACACTTCAAACAGCAAACGAAAAAACGGCAGTCATTTTACATTGAATCTAAAATGACCGAAAACTACAAATAAGCAAAATAACATTTTTACAGGGGGCAAGCAAGCCCCGCACCCCCTACACCCCTAATTATTTATACCAACACAGAGATTATATAACAGTTGGATGCAGGCAAATTCCCTGACCCGCTGCAATGTAATCTCGCACAAAAAGCAGCCAGCAGGCTAAAACACACAGAAAAAGTCTGGTCCCTCTTATTAATCAGTACAAAAAGTGTTTGCTCTTCTGAGCATTCACTGTTTTGAACAGTAACCCTTACCAGACAAGGGTTTTACTGCCAGGCTAAGTTAAAGCATTTTTGTTAAATATTTATTTGTATTCTTTTGTGTTAATGGTTATCTTTATGTAGGATTCATATCTAAATACTTATAGATTTCAGAGGCTTAATTTTAGCTATTTTCCTTGGCTATGAGAAGACATTTTCTTAATTTAGTACATAGTTCTTTGATAAAAAATATAGACTGATGTCTTTGTCTTAATAGTAGAGTAGAGGATTCTTTTAGAAATGTAGTTCAAGGGAAATTATTTTATACATAAGGGACACATTTCATTACATCGAATATAAACAGACTGACCAATTTAGCTAAGAACACAGTAATGAGATTTAAGGACGTCTGAACCTATGGTTGTAACTCTGCAAGAAATCTACCTAGATGAACGGGATGATATCTTGATAAAACAATATTGGCCAGGTGGAGTAGCTTTGTCCTGTGGTATGGCAAGGTGGACAGGAGTGATAGTTTTAGATTTCAAATCATGCCCTCTGATAGTGGAGGGCATGCTCATGGACAATCAGGGCTGATATGTAGGACTGAAGAGTTACTGGTACAACTTATATTAGTCATTGTAGTTGTGTCTTTTGGCTTTTCCCGTATATACAGCATTTATTTATCACCAGCTACACAACAGAAAGATTTTTGGGAATGGTGAGGGAAATGATCCTTTTCAAGATGGTTTTGTTTTATATTTGGAGGAGTAGAATACCATAACAAGCATTTCAGAAGAAAAAGGTGGACTCAGGGCATCTGGAATACTACGCCTGGTGCAATGTATAAATATTTACATCAAAGTGATGGGTCCAGCTGCTACCTCTGAAATTAAATCTGAGACTATACAGCAAACATTTTATGCTAGTACACATAAATTAAGATTTGCCACTGACACAGATGTAAAACTATATGCATAGTATATCAGAAGCTGTGAAGATTCCTCCTACAGTAATTTCTGACTATGCACCATTAGAATGTGTACTGTGTAGACTACAGTTCCTCATGCCTGGTGTAGCACTGGGAGTTTCCAATATGCTATTTTACATTATAGCCATTTGGTAGCTAAATCTGAGTGAAAAGACTTATGAATGAATGGGATTTTAATAGGAAAAATGAAATTTGAGCTAAAGAATTATACATATAAAATAAGGGGAAAAATGAACATGGTTTAAGAAGCAAAAAGATCAGTCAACAAAATTGTTATTATGATGAATTGTTACTGTGGGAGGAAGTAAAAAAGATGAAACAGGAGACAAAATGCTTATTAGATAAGAACTACATTTTTATGAGGGAATCACTGAAGGACTAATATTTTTATAACACAATGGATTATCAGGACATATTAATTAGACTGAGGCAACAAGGAAATGCTACAGGTTTAAAAACAGAAGTTCGATTTTATTTTATCAGAGGTCCATCTGTAACCACAGAGATATTTCAAGCAGTTACAAAGGACATAGGACATGAAACAAGGCTGAGAAAGACAGTCATGAATATTTCAACATTTAGTGTTGTCAAGTTACCAAGGAAGAAGCAGTAGCAATAATGAGTCCAATAACACAGGAAGAAATAGTGAAAATATTAGAAGTACAAGCACTAGGCGAAACTCTAGATAGTGATACTATCCCAACAGCATTTATAAAGAAGAGTTAATTTCATTTGTTTAAACAGTTTAATAGGGTTTTTGAGAACAAGGAAATTCCCTCTTATTAGAAGGCAGTGGTAGTAAATGTTGCATCTAATGATAGAAAGGATCCTAGTTTGGCCTCTTTATATTGGCCATTTCAGTTTTAAATCCCGACTATAAATTCTTTATGCGAGTCCTAGCATGGAGAATGGTACAATAAATTCTTGATTGAAAACTATCATTGTGGATTTGTAACAGTAAGAAAGACTTTGACATTTGAAAAACTGGGATGTTGGTAAAGGTTAGACAATCAGGAGTTTAGTAATAGTGAGCCTGGATGCACAGAAGGCATTTGACAAGGTTATATGTTTTTATTTAACTCAGTTACTTTGCAAATTCTGATTTGCAAACAATTTTACTAAACTAATTGTGATGACTGTGAGAAAGGAGTTGCTGCCTGAGGGGTAGTACTGGCAAGGTGAGAATGGTCATGAGACTCGGTGGCCTTAAAATATCTATGAATCTTTTCTCTTTTACTATACATTCATAATTATACTGCTAAAACATTCTCTTGGGAATCTTAGATGGTGTATAACTTTTATGTATTGTGGCTACTGTCCACTTAGACCCTCTGTGATCTGATCTTCTTAGAGGGGGACAAGTGGACACACAAAAAATAAATCACCTTTAGTTAAGGCAGTCTCTCTCTCTCTCTCTCTCTTTTGGAGCAGATCACCTTGTCTGTTCATGATTGGCAGTGGACTTTTTACGGTGACGAGTTGCCAGCCCGGCGCCTAACCTTCCACAGAAGTCACACACACGGCCAATTTTAGCATGTCCAATCCACTTGCAGCATGTCTTTGGGGATGTGGGAGGAGACCGGAGCACCCGGAGGAAACCCACATGACAACAGGGAGGGCATGCAGACTCCGCAGAGAAGACACCCCAGCCATAGATCACACCGGAGAGCCTCTTGCTGTGAGGTGACAATGCTAACCACTGCACCACCGCGGCCATCCACCTATATTAAACTGCTGCCTTTCCCAGTAAGAAAACTTGCAGTCTGGACATAACTTTGTTAACTCGGGTTGTCAGGTTGGCAAAAAAATGTCTCCCTCTCTCTTTCTATATATATAATTTGTTCCCGGTCATTTGGAGAATTTGGTGATTTTAAGTCCCCTGTTTAAACAGCTTATGAACTAAGATTACAAGTTACAGCTGGACATTTGAATTTATTCAGTGACAGTCTTCTGTAAAAACACAACAGATTGAGGAGGATTCTTAGATGAACATTTACCCCTTTGATGTCTTCAGGAGGACTGTTAAATGAAGCAGTTTATATAGTTTTGGAGATATGCAAAACAAATTCCACAAACTGGATAAACCCCTGGTTTACACCTCAGAGCAGAATTAAAATAAAAATAAAGCAACAAACTGACCACGGCTTGGTGAATTCAAACAGTTTTAATAAAACACATGAGTAAGCGCTTTCACGATTTACAACTAATCGCTTCTTCAGACTACATTCACACAAATAAAACTAAATTTAAATTAATACTGACCAATCAGATACCACATCCTATATGACATCATTAATTAATAACAATTAAAAAATTCTAAGCTTTAAAGCAGTATACAAAAAATAGTAATAAAAAAATGTCTCATATAATTAAACCAATAAATTCAGTGTTTCAGAGACCTAGCTTTCAGGAAGGGGTTCTTCAGTGGAACTACACCATTTAGCCCTAGTGGTTTATCTGCCTGTAGTTGTAGTATCCATTTCTGCTCTATTTCTTCTACTCTGTTGTTTATATCACCCCCTCTAATGTTTTGTTCAATAATCTCTAGCACCATAAAATTAAATATATGTTGCGTGTCCTCAGTTAACACGTTTCGCTAGAGCATTAGTATCCTTCTTGTTAGTTATATCTCTTAGACGTTCTAATACACGTTCTTTGGGGCATCTATTGGTTTTCCCTATGTAAAAAATGAAACATTTAGTACAAAAACTGAAGTAAACTAAGTGCTGTGTTTTACAGTCTGCATAGAAATTAATTTCTATATCAAAATTCAAAGTGGGGTGTGAAAAGGTAGGTTTACTATACAGATAGCTACATGCCATGCAGTTCCTGCATGGAAATGTACCGATTCTTTGAGATTTTATTAAGCATCTGTTGTTCCTTGTTTTACAACAAAGTTGTCTTTTAAGAGATTTCTTGTTACTAAAACAAAAATGTGGTCTATCATCAACAACCCCATCCAGTTCACTGATTGACCTTAGGATGTTCCAGTTTTTTTCAAAAATTGAGCAAAACCTCCTGATCTTACTAGAATAGGTCACTGGAAGCCTAATCATATTAGAATAATTCTTATATGTGTTATTTTCTATACTAATAGTGCCAGAGAAGTAGGGTTTGGCTTTGTCTTTCCTTTCCTGTGACACATACCTAATACTGTTCGTAATATCTTTATCATTGTAACTTCTTTCTTTGA
Organism: Protopterus annectens; assembly: GCF_019279795.1. Taxonomy (NCBI): domain Eukaryota; kingdom Metazoa; phylum Chordata; order Ceratodontiformes; family Protopteridae; genus Protopterus; species Protopterus annectens. The sequence continues at coordinate 502,093,389 of NC_056737.1, forward strand.
ACTCTTCTTTTAATGTTAATATTGCTGTATCTAGGCCTTCAGCTGTATTGTGTAGATGGCTAGCTCTCATAAATTGTCCCTTAATGACATTTTTGCTTATATGTCCTGGGTGCATACTTGTCTTGTGTAGGATGCTGTTTCTGCGACTAGGTTTTCTATATACAGAAGTGGTAATGTGTTTATTACTTGGTTTACACAGCTTAACATCCAAAAAATCAATGGTCTCATAGGAATATTCATATGTAAATCTTAGAAAATCGGTGGTACTATGTAGATGTTCAATCAGTTGTTCCAGTTCTTCAGTAGTACCCTCCCATAACAGAAATGCATCATCTACAAAACGTGGATACCATAGAATCTTACTTCGGTATTCATTACCTTGCAATAGATGACTCATTTCCCATGCCACTAGTACTAGGTTGGCGTAGCTATTTGCACAGGCTGTGCCCATAGCCACACCAACCCTTTGTAGATAGAAGTTCTCATTGAAAACAAAAACATTGTTTTCAAGTATAATTTCAAGATCATCAGAAATCAAATTAATTTTGGCAGTACTGTATGTCTTTTTATCATTTAGTAGTTCATGTATCTTTTCAATGCCCCAATTACTGGGTATCACCGTGAACACTGATGTAACATCCATGGTGACAAACATATAATTTTTATCGAAATACAAAATTTTATTATACAATAAATTCAAAAATGCCTTGGTGTCTCTAAGTACAGTCTCACATGACTCTAAACTGGATGTAGGCATTTCTCAACATAGATCGATATATCTTCCATATATTTTTATTTTATTTTAATTTTGGAGATAACCTGATGCTTTCCCCACTGATTTTGATAAATCTGCAATTATAAAACCCCAGGAAGTTTGTTATTCCCACCAGTGGTACTGTAAGACTATACAATGTCCCAGTTAATAGTAGAAAGTCCAGATTTTTACTGGATATAATCTGAAATAGGTCTACCACTTTATTAAGACTTCTAACATCATAAAAGAAACTGAAGTATGTATAACTTAGAATAAACATTACAGCTAAACTTTTTTTTAGCTTATTAAGTCCTAACACGTCAAGTCATTGAGATACAAAAACTCTGGTAAGCGGATTGCCCTGAATGAATTCTATCCTTTCTAAAATAATGAACTTTAGCAACCAGCTGTTCCCATAATGTAATATGTTCCAAATGGGACTGTAGTGCTTAACAACACAGCTCGTAAGACAAGATATCAGCTTGCTTTTTTTTAATTAGGTAGTGATGGGGAAGGAATAACCTCTAAGAATATGTCTTGAAAGTCCTCTTCTTAGGACAACTGTACCTGAAACCATCTGGATAATATCCATATACCTTAAGTTATTTGTTCCACCAGCAATAATTACTGAGTCATAATGCACATGTGTAGAGTTAACTTGGAAAATAGCTTTAATATGAGCCATTTTATCTTCCCTTAGTTATGGTACTGTACTTTTAGAACAGTTTATCCTGTTCAGTATTCCCTGCAGCATAGTCCTAAGTAATTAGAATTTGGTGTGAAATCTTAAATGACTTAACAGGTGGGTTACACAGACAGTATATTGAACTTGTGGAGCACTGGACTATGTATTTATGTTTGCTGGAGTTCATCAGATGGATTTTGATGTGTACAATAAATTCACTTGAGTGAGTGCTGCAGAATTACCATCTACAACTTTTTTCTCCATTTTGTTGTTGTTGTTTTTGTGGGATTTTTCCCCCACAACGTCTCATGTTTTTGTTGCTGTCAGAATGTGGTATTGTACCCATAATCTGATTTATCTTCATGAGATCTTTTGTTTTAACTTTTACTTTTAGATTTATGAAGTTTGTATTGGGAGTGAATTAATGTCAATTACTGTAGTTACCCTGGAATGGTATAATTTAAGAAGTACCATCAGGTTGGGATATGCATTATAAAGAAGACAGTTCAGGAGGTACAGATACATCTTCATATGGTGTCATAATCAAAGTGCACAAAATCAAAGTCAAATTCTAAGTCACAGTACCATTAGAAGCAAATTCTGGCCAGATAACTGCCACCTGAGGTTTAATTGCTTTTGTGCAACAGCAATGACAGTGTTGCTTTTTACTAGATAAAGCAAACCCACTGTGTGAGCTGGGGACCAATTACCCATCAATCAACAAACAGCACTATTAACTAATTTCTGCCAACAGCACCAATTGTGCAGTGATGCTTATCATACCAGTAGTCATAGCTGTCTAGGTGGCCTTATCCCATTCAAGTTGTCAGCACCTAAAAGGCAGACCATGCATAGCACTTATGGCTCACTATTACTTAATCAACATACTGAATTTGCAGTATTCAGTGATTTGATTAAGTACATTAAATGAGAGAAAATAACTTTGGCTGAAAAAAAAAAGCAAAAACCCACTTTTCTTTTTCAGCTGAAAAGATTTTTCTTATATTTACCTTTATTTCAGCCTTAGCCAGAGCTCTAGGTAACTGCACTCTAGCAAGCTTGCTCAATTATCTGACTATCAGTAGGTGCCACTGACTTAAACAAGGCAAAGAGGGTACTACAATTTCACCTGTGCTAAAAGCAGAATAAAATAAAAGATATGAGGCTTGCTGACAACCACAAACAAACTACTGAGGATGGACCTCCTTTTAACAGATCCATACTTAACATTTCAAACATTGCATAATAATAATAATAATAATAATAATAATAATAATAATAATAATAATAATAATAATAATACAAGCTAGCTACTGCACTACCCTTGCTTGTTCTTTGCATAATAACACTGTCATTACTCACTCTTTGAAGGTGGAAAACTAACATTTATAATAATTTCATTTTTTTTTTATTATTTTTGTTTTATTTATTCTAAAATCAGATTCAAAAGTCGTTAAAACTGATTAACAGTCTGGAGTTCTACAGGCGTAAAAATCTTAAAATATTTTAAATAATATTTTTCAGATGTGAGTTCCTAATTAAAACCTTTAGATTGTATTTCCTAATGAAAATATTCATGACTATTTTTCTCTAGGTAATGTCTATGGGTTCCGGGGGAACTAATGGAGAGCAGTACCAAGTTATATATAACAACACTGATAGGGAACATATGAATGGTGAGATACTAATACAAAAAGGAGGTCTCTAGCTAGGAGTTATAGCCATGAATTATTGGAAAATCAAGTCTATTATATCACAGCTTTACTTGACTCAAATATAGTTCAGTCTTATTTGCACCAAAAATTTGTGGCAGAAAATAACATTAATATAATGCAGACCTCAAATGGTAATTCTGTGATTTGCTTAACAGCTTCTGCCATCTGCCAGCACAACAACACAGAAACATCACATCTGTCTGCGCCACCAGTAACCTGAGTTCAGGATTTTGCTCACATTACTGGTAGAGTTGACTTGGGGTGAAAGGATGAAGCCATCAGCCAGCTCTCCCATCTAAGGGTAGGGTTCAAGGAAATTACTGCCTGTGTAACCTCTAATAGAGACCAGGTATCTTGAAGGTGCCCTATTTGACTATCTCAACATATACTGTACACAGGCTCCCTGTGTAACAGCCTAGATCTCCTGATGGGTTTCTTCACTCCTTGGACACTACTGATGTGTACTATAAAAGTTGACTCCCTGAATAGTCAGGAGGCCTACCCAGTGATCGGCCTGGAAGGAACAAACGAGGTATCCAGGGTGTGTAGACATGGTAGCTATAGCGGGTTAGCTGGATCAGGTAGGGAGAAGCACTAAAATATATTCTGCCAACTAAAGATTATAAATTAAAAACTGCAAAATTATTTTCAGATAATAAAGTGACAGGTATAGCAGAATATTAGCGCAGATTTGGCTACCACAGAAATAAAACTACAGAAAAGTTAGTGAAAAATAAAGAAATGCTTTTATACTGATGAAAGGTAGCCCAGTTTTTTTAATAAAAGGAACATTCAAATGTCCTAATTACAGAGCAGACTTGGGTGTAACATTTTTTAGTGTTAGATGAAGTGATATTTAGCATTTAGAAAATAATATCATGGGTATTGTCTTGGAAATTTCTTTATTTAAAGAACTGGAAATGGCAACGCATACTAACCGCAGAGTGAATATATAAAGTTCTCAATCAAGGATAAGCTTCATTAAGAGTGAAACAATATGCTATACTTATGAGAATTTCATGAATTAATTTTTACATTCTATGAATGGAGTTTTATCAGCCTTTCAATGTACAGTATATCATGTGACTCTAGATCATCATTGGTGCTCTATGTTCATTTTTTATTTTTAATTTTCATTCACTTTAACATATTTACAGTATGTACATAAAAAGAACAGGAAGAAGGCTATACATTTTGTTTCATGTTTAACAAATACATTTCAATACAATTAAAATTATATTTTCAATCTTGGTTTTCGTTGCATTTAACTATTAATATATCCAATTGTTCCCAATAGCAAGGTTTTGCAATATCATTTTCAGATCTTAACCTCATTTCTTTTTAATTATTACATAAAATAGTTGCTAAATCTAAGAAATCTTTAAATAAAGGAATTGCATCTGTTGCTAGAAAATGGAAGTCTGATGCAATTTTATGTTCAATTTAAATTATACTTTGTTTTAATTAATTAAATAAATGTATTTTGAAGAAGGGTGTATGTTTTCCCAAAATATTATATGGAATAAAGAATGCAGTTTATTTTACTGTTTTTTTTTTATTTTATTATTGCGATACCTGCAAGGAGATTAATGAACTGTCTTTTGGTCATTATGGCAATATATCAAAACTTTGAGATGATTCAGAACTGCAACAACCATATAGTGTTGCCATTAGGACCATTAGGTCCAGGCAGTAGTATACCAAAAGCTATTTTCAGTGGGAATGCCATGCATACTCTCCATGTGAGTGGGACAAATGTTTCACGCAACACAGAAAAATGAAAGTGACATAACCATACAGAATTGAGAAATGACTGAAGAACAATCTGGCAGACTATGATACACCATGTTTTACTCTTTTCCAGTGTGGAAATAAATATGTGCATGTATCAATGAAACAGACTTCCTTGCGATATGGAAGATTCCACAAATTCAAACAATGGAGTTTGTTCCAGTTAAAAGCAATTATAATTCGGGAGGGCACTCTAAGGCAACTGACCACTGCTGTCAATTGATCAAGCTAGACTGGTGTGTATGTGTGCATGGGTAAAACAATTTAGAATGTGTTACTGTGGAAAGAATTTATTTCCCTCCATCATGGAGTTCTGCTGTGGTGAAAAAAGCCGAAAGACACAACAACAACATTTAAAATCAGAAATGGAGCCACTTAGAAAACAGTTACTGGTGGAGGGAGAGGCAGGCTATGTAAGAAAGCACCTGAATACTACTGAAATTTTAATCACAGTGAAATGACTGACTTGTCAAGGATATCAAGCTTAAATAATATGTGGCACATACCATTTCTTTCAGGCTATAACAGTGAAGGAACAAAAGTGAAACAAGTAAAAGTGGTGATCAGAGTTTTGTTTGAAATTATAATACTCCTCCCAAAAAAGCATACCTTTTATATGTAACTAATTCATTAAATTTCTTCACAGTCAAATAGATATATTCTGTATCTATAAAAAATGTTTTGTTCTACAAGAAAGCCTATGTGCAAAAGGTGCTGAAAGTATGGTACTATGGTATTTCATGAAAGAAAGATGTAACCTCTGTCTGGCTTTCAGAATTATTACTTTTATTATTATAGGCTTATAAGCATACATATTCAGTTTTTGATCCATTATATGACAGCTGCAAATATTCATTATGATCAGTTCTTGGTATCTCCATTTTCCTCAAAAGGCAAACACAGAAGACATCTAAATCATGAATATTTTATGGCGTTACCACAGCAGAGCTAACCCTAAAATTCAACAGTCTTTAAAAAATGATGTTTTCAAGCATCTGATACACTCATACAAACACAAAAATTATTAATAATGCTGATGAGCTGCTCAAGCACTCATGATGTAGTCACTCCACTAACACCGCAAGAACAGCACAAAAATACGAAAAATGTACAAAGTATCCAAACATGTAAAAACGGTATACTAGGCAAGGTCAAATAGTTTAAGGTCTACAGCAATGAACTGGTAGAACTCCTCATTTCACCTAAATGACAGATTACTTTTTTCTTTTATTTATTCCATTTGTTAACTGAAATAGCTCATCTGAGCCAGAGCTCATTTACAGTGGTGGTCTATGGAGAAAAGCTCCAAACAGTACAATTTCATGTAAATTACAGTACAAAACAGCGTGAAATTAATTTCAAATATGAACAAAAAGCATTCTAGCTATTCCAGTTTAACATATTAGAGATACATGAATTAATGATGTCGGGTTCATTAATCTAGGAAGTTCAGATAGTGAAGTTTAGTGAATAATTGTATAGGTTACAATAGGAGTTAGTGAGGTGGAGTAGAAATGGACAGGAAAAGTAAGGAGGAACTAAGAATGTTAGAAAGAGTGAAATATAACGAAAGTAGGAGTGAGGGTAGTTTAAAGAAACAGAGAGAGGGGACTGGGTGAAAGGAAGGAATGACAGTAAAAGAGGGAGATGTAATGTGATATAGATATGGACTATATAGCTTGAGACAGGAATAGAGGTGCGGTTATGGGGTGAGAAAAATTGAAAGTGCGAAGTTAAGAATTAAGACAGTACAGTTATACGGTGCATTAGCATATCAATTCAGAGGTGAGATGTCCTTTAAGTTGTTCAAGGCAAATTTGTGGCTTAATTTCATTCTTTGTGGGTAGTAGGGCTATATTCCACTTTGCCACATGGACTCTTTATAGGGAGTCACCCTGTTTTTTTAGCTTTGACTACATGTAAGAGGTTCTGGCTTGTGATCTTAGCCTTCTAGTGGGAACACACTTTTCAACCAGAGAGGAAATTGGCAAGAATAGATTTGGTTTGTGCACAATTTTTAGCTGATTAACTGTCAAGTAGTTTTGTAGTTCTAAAAACTTAATTTTCTGAAGGGCTTTGCAGTAGTATCTATTGTTTGGGATATCTGCTGTAAATGTTGCTGTTTTATTGTATGTCAATTCAAGTTTGTTTAGACTGAAATGGAGGCAAATTACAAAAGAGTTTGTGCTGCATTCACCAGAGCCCTATATGGTAAGAACTGTTTTGATTTATGGAGCGCGCTGAGCTTTTTATGGGTTTTGATGGTGAATATTCAGTGTTTGGCAAAGTGAAGTTTATTATCAATGATTACTCCAAGGACATTACAGTGTATGACTTATTTCATCAGTGTCTTATTTGTTAAGCTGATGATGATTTTTTTCCTGAACCAGCAGTGATACTTCAGCTTTGTTGGCATTGAGTACATGTTGTGAATCTGTGATCCAGGTTTTAGTAGTATGAACTTTAGCTGGGTTATATGTTGTATTTGTTTTAAGAATTCTGCTGAAAAATTATTGCAGTCATTTCCATAATGAATTAATGTCTGATGATATTGCAGTATGCATATCATTGATAAAGATGCTGATAAAAAGGGGACATAGTATTGATCATTGTGGGACTCCAATATTAGACGTTGAAATCTGAGAAAGGTTGTGACCATTTAACTTTTTGGTACATCTCAGAGAAGTAGCTTCTGAACCATATTATGATTTTGTGACTGAGATCCATTTAGCGAGTATCTGGAGAAGTGAAGAGATGGATGTTGTTGTGTCTTTCGGCTATTCCCGGTTAGGGGTCGCCACAGCGGAACTCCAGTCTGCTAATGATTGGCAGTAGATTTTTTTACGTGCCGAATTGCCAGCCCTGATGCACAGCCTTCAACGAAGGTACGCCCATTCACGCATGTCTCCACACAGAAGACGCTTTAGCTGAGAATCAAACAGGACAATGTGTTACTGTGAGGCGACAATGCTACCGCAGCGTCAAAAACTTTGGAATAGAGTTGTAATGTATAACTTCTTATTTTGGAATCTGTAACAGAGTTTGTGAAGGACAGCAGTGCAGTTTCAGTACTGTATTCTGGCCTAAAGCCATGTTAGATGTTTTTGGTTAGATATTCTACTAACTGATTATGAACACATTTCTCACGGACCTTTGAAAGGAGTGCTAGAACAGCTATAGGCCTAAAACTGGAGAAGTTAGTTTAATGTCCACCTTTGTGATGGTGTGATGTGGGATTTTCTTCCACAGTTTATGGACATAAAGTTCTGTAATCCATCTGTTATTGAGTATTGCCACTGGGTATTCAGTACTATCAGATACAATTTGTAAATAGGCAGAGGGAAGAAGACCTGGGGATACGGATGTTGGCCTTAGTTTGTGTTGCACTTTTTAATGTATGATGCATAAATAGGATGCATCTGAAATGAGCCAGTGGGAATGTCTCTGGGGTAGTTGTTGGTGCTAACTTTCTGTCTTTGTGAAATGCTTGTAGCAGAGTTTAGAAAACACTTCTCAAAGGCAGCTGCAACGAGAGCATGCATGGCAGTTGGAAGTGGATTAGGTATGGTTTTCTTTCCAGGTGGTAGACGTGTATTAGTATGAAACCAGTATTGTTTAGAAGTACTGGTATGAGTGTTTAAAAATTGGAGGAAGTAGGATTTTTATTGACAGGTTGCCAAAATATGTTATGGTCAGTTTCTGTAAGAATTGTATATATCATGTCTGTTCAAACTGAACAAATGCAACTCATGTCCAGAATACATCTGTACTGAGCTGGCATCGAAAACAGATGTAAAAGTCATATACATTTCTCAACAAAATTGCAAATTTCAGAAAAAAAAAAGAAGTCACCCCCAAAAACACTTACTGACAACTGTAAAATGGTCAAGGCAACTTTGGCACTGAGCTTCTTTTTAAGTACATGAGGTTGGAATAGGTTCATGGGTAAGTAGTAGGCTAGCTGCCCTTGTGGGCCATTTTAAACCTAGCCAGTTTCGCTTTTTGTGCTTGAAATCACCTATCCCATTTAGTTACAGATTGGCCTTACCCATCCCATGGTTGATAATTATATATTACTCCTACTGACAATCTTTGGTGCATTATATGCATTAGCATCCAAGTAAATTCCCCTACACCCTAAAAACCACTGAATGTGATTAAAATGTTGCTAGCTACATGTTTAAAATAAATGTCAGTTTGCTTAGCATGCCAGGCAGGACAGTCCATGATGTTGCACTGTATTTAGATTCTATAAATGGTTATTATTTAACTTCTGCTCATGGTGGGGAATGTAGTGCTTGCTGACAGCATATTTATACTGAGCTGGTACTATATAAGGTGCAAAAGTCATATTTTTCCATAAATTTGACCTTTTCTGTCACTGGAAGTATGTTAGCACTTTCAACCCACTACAGTCAAAGGACAATCACTATAAGAAGACAACATTGTATGCATTTGTTATAGAATTACTAATAATTTCATCATTAACTAGTACTGTGACATATTTCTCAGAGAAACTAGCTAGCAAGTATTAATTATTTCAAGGTTCAAGTCCTACATTGGTTAATAATCACCAGCAGGCCTGCAGTAATCATTAGGTGGCTCGGCTTAATCAAATGTGGTTTACAATAAACATAGACATATGACATAAATGTATCAAAAAAATCTAAAACCAAACAGCATTGTGCACACTCCAGACAAATAATCAAATATCTGCACATGGAGAAGGAAACAAACAAGGAACAAGCTTGCTCAAAACAGAGAATCAGTTTATTGAGCTAAAACCAAAATCAATCAAAAAGTTAAAATTTTAAGCACTTTCACTCCATTTACAATCTTTTGGGGAATTCATTAAAAAATCCCTTTACACAATCACTTCCTTATACATTTGATGACGTCAAACAGTAAAAACCCTTAACGCCATACAGTCCTTGTTATTACATGACTTAATTAAAAAAATTGTTAAATATAAAAATACCTAGCTAGAACTATCCACTGATAAATGCAATAAAACCACTTGGAGAATCTCTAAAAATTATTCAAAAAATCTTTTAAACCATTGTGTATAAAATCTTCAGTTATGGTTTTAGTTAAAGTGTATTAATAAGACATAATATTATGAAATAAACCTTAAAATCACCCATAAAATCAGTTAAAGTTTTGGAACCTTCTCATACATACTAAACCTAAACTTCTGGAAATTGCCACAACTTAAGGAATGTTTATATAATGCACTATTAGAATTTTTCTTAATTATGTCATAATCATGTTAGTAAATTCTCTTTCTAAGCAGTCAGTCAATTTTGCTCACAAAGAACCCCACGCATCCTGAGTATATCGCAACATAAGCAACTCCTGATGTTAAACAATTCCCTTATTGCAGGATAAGGTTTATGTTCAAAGTATTTTCTAACATTATTTTTACATGTTCGACTATATTCGAACAATGTTTACAATAACCATATTTGGTAGTGCCTCTCATTGGTCCATGTGTGACCATTTCAGCTTCTTCAGGTTTTTTCTGTTCAACTAATTTCTTAACATTGTTGGCCACCTTATATATGAAACTTGTTTTTTTCATCCACGGTTTCCATTACTAAGTTGTAACCTTTCATAATTGCCCAGTTCTTCTCTAACATGTTCTTAATATCCTTTGCCAAGGTCATTTTGCATCCTTATTACTGATAGCACTGGTGAGTTCAATAATTCATTTTTTTGTCTTTCTGTATTATCAATATAAAAATGGATATGAGATGCACTTGGCTGCTTAAACCACCCCAGATGTGTCACAACTAAATCTGGCTAAAATCATAATACATTTTTCAAAGTCTCCCAAAGAAATCCATGAACCGACATATTATAAATGGACATGGGCTACAACTTCCAAAAATGAACATATTGCATCCTGCTTCCCTGGGTTTAACCCCTGGAATTTCCAATAGCTTCTTTAAGGAATGGTTTCTCCTAAAAGTAAAATAGGGTGCAAAGTCCAGCATTACTTTCAATACATCAGAAATGATAAACCATTTTTTTCTTAATAATGGGTATTATTGTTCCTGTATCAACAGAAAGGGTTAATACCATAGCAGCATACAAAACAGGCTGACTATTGTAGCATTTACTTCAACTAATTTATGCAAAATAGGAGAAAATTTCAACTGTCGTCACTCCACAACCTCATTTTTAATTTCTAACACAAAATAACTTGTGTATTGAATTTCGTATTTAAAAACATATCACACAAATTATTCAATTCAATGGACAAACTTCCATCCTCATATGTTAATTAACATGAACGAATCATTTATTTCATCACAATATTGTGTTTATGTCTGATGGTTGACTACAGTTCTAATGTATGTAGCTGTAAAAAAATATGGATTTGCTAACAATTCTGGACTGCTATTTCCAGGATAACCTGTCTTTGTAAAAAAAATATTGATGTCCAAACAGTGACTAGATTCTGTGGATTATAGGAAAACTTTAAAAACATTGTTGTTGGTGTATGTAAATTTACAAATGATCTATTGTATGACTTTCCCTTGCCAAATAATAAAATGTTGTCCAAAAATCAGATAGGTAATTTCATATAATGTCGAAAAGCTGATGTCATTTTGTTTCCATACCACCCAAACCATGTTCACAAAAATGAGAGCTGAGGTCTCCCCCATTTCACACATTGAACTTGTTTAAAAATATTCACCCTCCTATTGGAAGTAATTATTGTTCAGAGTCAAGTCCACCAAGGTGCAAGCGACATGAATCAAACAGCTACTGATATATTGTTCTGTGTGCAAAGAATTTAAGCAAACCACTTCATTCCTGTCTCATGGGGGATGATATACGTTTCACCAGGCAAGTTCAATTAATACCAAAATCATATTTTTTAGTGTTAGTATGACATAAAAATGAAAATAATACTTACTACTCACAACAGAGATACCTTCTGTTATTAATGTGTTATAACAAAGTCATAGTTTTGAAAAGTACAAAATGGCTTATGTAAATTCATGATACTGTTATGTGAGCTTGCTGCAATTAGGTCATGCAATGCATAATGTAATTTTTGGCATCCAAAAACGTTATTGTTCAAATCGAATCACAAAACCTAAAAGCATTACAGTGATTTTGGCATAGAATCATTGGCGGTTACTAGGCTATTGACCCAGAGGTCATGTCAAGCCTAGCCATTTCATCCCAATGTAATACCAGTAATACCATAGACTGTATTTAGTAATGACTGCCCATGTCCAGGAGGGTTGTGGGTGCTATTCCTGGTAAGACTTTACGTTGCCCCATCCACTCATCTGGGTTCCTTTTGAACAGTGTCACAGTGGTGCTCTGCTTCACATGAATTGGCAGCCTATTCCAAAGACGCGTTAGTCGCTGGGAGACAAATCTGTCCCTCCAGCATGTTCTATTCACATCGCAGGCCATATTTAGGTTTCTGGAATGGGTAGCTCTAGTCCCGTTTAATTTACAGATGTGCAGCAAATTCATTAGGTTTGGGTTGGAGATTGCTCTGTAAGCCAGGCATATATCTCCTCTAAGAAGTCTATATGATCCTGAGTATAGTGACAGGGACTTTAGTCAGTCTGTGTAAGGCACACGTTGGAGTTCCTTGATCTTCTTAGTTAAAAACCTCTGAGGTCTCTCTAATTGCTGCAAGTGCTTTGTGCAGTACATGCTGAAAGGGGCATTATACTCAATTATGGGGCTGATTAGTGACAAATATAGAGGGGTTATAACCTCCTTTGTTTTAGAGGTGATAACTTTTCTAATCAAGTGTGCTATGTGGAATGCTTTCCTTATTAAAGAAGACACACAGTGGTCAATGTTAAGGTTACAGTCTACTTGTGATCCCAGACCTCTTACGACTTTGTAAGTACATAGGGTATTGTTAATTTGATAGTGTGAAGAGACACTGTTTTTACTAATGGGAATGATGATGCATTTCTTTGCATTCAGACTGTGACTAAGACACCAGTCATTGGTCTGCGCAAGACCCTCATGAAGTATACTGACAATTTCAGAATTCAATAATTGCACCCAGTTTGCAGTCATCTGCAAACTTGGTCAGCCACAGCCCCTTAATTTTGGCCTGAACTTCAGAGAAGTATATACCAAACAGTAGGGGGCCCAGCACTGAACCCTGTGGCACCCCACTGGTGATAAGTCTGCTGGTTGATGTGGAGTCACCCACTTTGATAGTATGTGACCGGTTTGTGAGCCAGTTGACAACCCATCTTACAATAAAGGCGTTTACATTCAGTTTGCTAAGTTTATCGGTAATGCCTGAGTGAGATTGTGTCAAAGGCCTTTGCCAAGTTGAGGTATGCTGCGTGCACAGATTTGCCCTTGTCACTGGCACATTTTCAAAGAAATTCACCAGGTTTAACAAGCAGGATCTGCCCTTGACAAAGCTGAATTGGGTCAGATCCAGGGTATGCAGGTCACCTATGTCCTTATTTATGATATAAAAACATAATGATACTGTTTTATGGCTTTACAGATGAGGCTGGTCAGACTTATGGGTCTAAAATTCCCTGGGTCTGTTGCTATGCCACCTTTGTGGACAGGAATAACTGTTGCTGTTCTCCATTCCACAGGTGCAAAGCCTGTGGTTAGGCTGTGATTGAATAGGGTACTTAATGGTGATGCTAGTTCATGTTTTAGTTGGTTAGAAGACAGCCTGGGATGCTGCCTGGTCCCACAAAGGCTGCATTTATCACCTTAGAAAATGCTTTAATGACCTGCTCTTCAGATATGTAGGGTGGGGGGAAGCTGGGGGCAAGGTTTGTGATAAGTTTGGAGGAGATAATGGAATGAAATTTTCACCAAATCAGTCCGCTATGGGCACCCCATGTGCTAATTCCTATGCTAACTTGGTTATGTATTTTTGGGAGGTTAATTCTGTTTTTTAATAACAATGAATACTATGCACATGTAAAATTTTACAGATGTTTTGTAGACAATGTCTTTCTTTTGTGGGAAGGGGATGAAGAGCTTTTACAGTTACTTAGAAACTACTACAGATTTTTTAAGATTTACCATGACTGTATCTAATACTGAGATTAGTTTCCTGGCTGTCTGTCTAAAGAAGGGGCCACTAGGTATTTTGAATACTGAATTACATAGGAAGTCATGTTGGAGGAATAACCTGCTCTTGCAAGGGAGTATTCACCCCCGTCACATCTTTCCTAACATTAAGAGTCAGTTTATGTGTACCACCAGACTATGCATGAAGAAGGATGCTTATGTGGAGCAGATGAAACTATTAACTACACAGAGATTATAGTAAGAGGTTAGTATACAATATTAGCGGTGAGGTGAAACGTAATAGGGTGACTATAGCAAAACCCACCAATTTGGTTTTGTGAAAGGTAGATCATGCCTGCTCATCCTGGTTGACTTCTTTGAGTCTGTCACCAGAGCTGTGGATGAGGGCAAGACAGTTCATACAGCCTGCCTATATCTGGCCAAGGCCTTTGATACCATTCCGCACTCAGGAATTATTGATAAACTCACCAAACTAGACATCAATCCCTATATGTCTCTACATGGGTTGCAAATTAGCTCACAGATAGAACCCACAGTGTGAAAGTAGCAGACTCCAAGTCAGACTGCCTACCAGTAACGAGTGGAGTCCCACAGGGATCGGTCCTGGGTCCTCTCCTGTTTGGTATCTACTTCTCAGAAGTCCAGGCCAACACGAAGGGACTCTGGCTGACCAAGTCTGCAGATGACTGCCAGCTGGGAGCCATTACTAATTCCCCAAATGATGTAGACATCCTACTGAAAGGCCTCACTGAGACCGATGACTGGTATCGAAACCATGGCCTTAAGCTCAATGCCAAAGAAATGCGTTGTCATCCCCTTTGGGAAAAACTCAGTTCCCACTAATTACCACATCAATGGGAGCCCACTGAACACTGAAGGTGTTATAAGAGATCTGGGAACATAGGTTGACAGCAACCTCTCCTACAACTACCATACTGCCACTGTGGTCAGAAAGTCCTTCTATGTGGCACATCTCATTACTCAAAAAAACTCCAGCTGTTCTCTGTCTCATATCATTTACTAAGAGGCAATCTCTGCTTGACTTACAAAGCCATGTTGGACCTAGCTCTGTTAGAAATGCTACATCTAAAGAAATCCCAATCCCTCCGCACCATACACTCCAGAGACCTCAACGTCATTACCACAATCAACAGAACATGGTGGAGGGACAGGTTCATAACCCAGAGACTGCCCAAGCTCTGGAATAGACTTCCCATACATGTCAAGCAAAGCACCTCACTGTCCCTCTTCAAGAGAAATCTTGATGAGTGGATGGGAAATAGAAAGTTCACCCCAGGGATAAGATAAGAGATGTCATAATTTGAAGATCTTACTTTGTAAGGGGCATGGCACACAGGCTAGTGGAGATATGAGACTAGGTACCTATCCATGTTGCAGCTGTAAAGCCTGTGTCATGATTTCCAAGCAACAGACTTTTGAACATCCAAGTTTCAACTTTGTTTTTAAACCCAGAATTTATGCAGATTATTATACATCGAATGTGGTTTATTTGGCAATCTGTGATGCCTGTACTTGTTTTTACGTAGGGAAAACTACAGAAATTAAAGGAGAGAATTTTGCTTCACATGTATGACATCAGGAATATGAAAATGAACAATGCCTTGGCAAAACAGATTAGTGAAAATTCAGGAAATAAATTTTCATTCAGAGTTTTACAACATTTGAGGGATAATTTTAGGGGTGGGGATGTAAATAACAAAGTTGAACAAGCTGAGTTAAATTAGATACTAAGGCTACAAGCAGACAGATATCCAGGCATTAACAGCAGTGTTTGTTTGAAACCCGCCCTTAAGGGGCGTAAACTGAAACACTGATTTTATTGGTTGTTGGTTGAAATGTGATTAAGGATGTGTTTTATAAAGTTGATGTTTGTTTTTATGTATGGATCTGAGGAAGCAGAATATGCAAAAGCACTTTATTCCTATATGCCTATACTGTGGTGGTGGTGCTGCGATAGCATTGTCGCCTCACCGTAAGACATTGTCCTGTTCAATTCTCAGCTAGAGCATTTTCTGTGTGGAGACATGCGTGAATGGGTGTACCTTCATTGAAGGTTGTGCATCAGGGCTGGCAACTCGGCACGTAAAAATCTACTGCCAATCATTAGTGAACTGGAATTCCGCTGTGGCGACCCCTAACCGGGAAAAGCCAAAAGACACAACAACTTAATTTATGCCTATAGCTGTGGTAGCCTTGCTGTTTTCTTTCCTTTGTTTACTCTTTTGCCATTTTTCCAGCACGGGCTTTAGTTTGCTGACAAGTCTGTTATTTGGTTGTGATAATAAGGCTTTAATGACCTGCTCTTCAGATACTTAGAGTGGGGGGAAGTTGGGGGCAAGGTTTGTGATAAGTTTGGAGGAGATAACAGAATTAAATTTTCACCAAATCAGTCTGCTAGCAGGTTTGCTATCTCTAAGGGATCAGTGTGTGCGATACTGTTAGTCACTAGTACAGCACATGCTCAGGTCCTACCTTTTAGACTATGTACGTAACTCTAAAAGCCCTTATGGTTATGTAACTCTAAAAGCCCTTATGGTTATCCCTGGCTGTAATTGCTAAGTTTTTCTTAAAGTTACCCTTAGAGGATTTGACATGCTGTCTTATTTGCCTGTTGAGGCTGAGGAGGGTGCTTTTCCATTGTTGGGGGCCTCTCCTTACTTCCTAGGTAGAGTTAAAAAAGGTCATTAAAATAGAAAAAAACTGCAAGATTTTCAAGCATTTAAGTCGAATACAAAAATGCATTTTTCATTTTAAGTTTACATTTATATTAACATCTATATTCTACTGTGATAAAAAGTCCAAAGGGTTTTGTATTTCTGTATAAATGTACTTCTCTATAAAAATGGAATGTTCACTCCTTTTATGTGGCAGAAAATGACATTAAAATTCAAGATCTAACTACTCCTTTATTGTTTAAGCTAGAGGCACAGTCTAAGGACATTTATGGGAAACTGGAATAGAATAATTCTCTGAAAATTTCTTGAGAATATATGAAACTATTTTGGAGTAACAGCCTATCTTAGACAGGGAACAGCCGCAGCCAAAAACATTCAGGATTAGAGGCAAAGCCTTTTGGAAAATTATCACACTTAAAGAGATTACAATGACACTTCACTGTCAGTGTTAAGTATAGATTATCTATTTTCTATACAAAAGGCTTATAGGACAGGGAAATAGTTAAAAATGCAGTCATTACACCATCATCAACACTGAAAAAGAAAATCAGAAATGAAAGACGTAAGAAAGGGAAAACATTAGCCAGCTAGGAATTCTAAAATAAATAAATAAAACCATGGTAAATACTACTGGGTATCCTTAACTTTAAAGTCTAGCACATTATAAATGATGTGGTGCATGCCTAGATACACCCCTAAAACTGCAATAAAAGCACTGCATGGCAAATGATCATCATATTTTTATTTCTCACAATACACAACCACTCTGGCACAAGCTTAGTATGTCCATAGACTGAAAAAGGTTCAACTGGTGTAATCACCAGACCTAATGCAGAAAGCCCTAACAAATTTAGAAGGGGTTGTTTGGGGTGTGAACTTACTGAACATTTTAGGTCCTCCATCAAATCCTTAATGAGGAAGAACATCCAGACAATTACACAGACTCAACTTTTACTGAGAAGCTATCTTTTCTGTAGTACAGATGAACTTGTAATTTCTGTCTCAGATGGCATTTGACTTGATAAATGTTTACAAGCCAGTTGCACTTTTCTGTGATGCTTCAAAATATGACCTTGGTGCAGTCATTCCATTCTGCAAGAGGATCAAGCTGTTGCCTTTGCATTGAGAACTCTTACCCAAACTGAGATGCAGTATGCCCGGATTGAGAAAGAGCTTTTGGCAATTGTGTTTGCATGTTGGAAGTTCAATGATTATGTTTATGGTAGACCTATCCAGATCAAAATGGGCCACCAAGCTCTAGTCACTATCTTGAAAAGCCTATGCATTCAGCTCCAGCCTGACTGCAACGTATGATGCTGAAATTGCAAAGGTACAATTCTAATCTTGTCTACAAGAAAGGCAAACTTCTTTATCTTGGTGATGCATTATCCAGATCACCCAGAAACACCACAGAACTGCATGAGAATGAGAACCTTGATTTTGAAGTCATGGAAGTGAGAAATTTTTCTTCCACACATCTTGATGAGTTGAGAGATCACACAGCCATAGATCCAGTTTTACAGAGTCTCATCCACTTTATCAATCAAGGTTGGCCGTCAAAGCAATCTAGTTAACCTCAAGAAGTACAACCTTATTTTCCATACAGAGATGAGATTTTGTCTGACAAATCATTATGAAAGTTCTGAAAGTAATTCCTCCAAAGTCTTTGCAACAAGAGTACATTATTATCTTGCATCGTGGTCATCCAGGAACCAAATCTACCAAAAGAAGGGTGAGAGAACTAGTATTCTGGCCTTCTATGTCGCAAGACATGGAGAGAGTATTTTCATCTTGTTCAGTGTGTAACAGTACAAAACCACATTAACAGAAGGAACGACTTCAGCTAAACCAGATTCCTGAACTACCTTGGTTGAATGTAGCCAGTGATATTTTCGAGTGGAATGGTGAACATTATTAGGTGTTAGCGCACACTTATTCCAATTGGTTCGAGATTGACCTACTTTCTAACCTAGCATCCAGTACTGTCATTACTAAGATGAAGCATCATTTTTGCTGACTATGGTAGTCCACACAAAGTTATTTCTGACAATGGCACACAGTTTACAAGTCAACAGTTCAAAAGATTTGCTGAAGAATGGGACTTTACTCATGTCACAAGTAGCCCTGTGCACCTGCAGTCAAATGGTTTGGCAGAATGTGCAGTTCAAAGTGCAAAACAGTTACGTGAAAAGTCAAAATGAGATAATAGTGATGTTTTTCTAGATCTCTTGAATCTCAGAAATGTTCCTCATGATAAACATCTTGGTTCACCAGCTCAAAGACTTCTGTCAAGACAAACCACAACCACATTACCAATCAGTAGTCAATTGCTGGTTCCATGTATCAAGAACAAGTTAGTGAAAGCCAATCTGTTGAAGAAGCGCCTAATCCAGAAATCCTACTATGATAAAACCAGCAAACCGCTCAATCCATTATGAGAATGAGAAGTGGTAAGGATGAAAACTCCCAAAGGTTATGATCGGATTGGTGTTATGAAGAATATTGGCCCAGAGCTGAGATCATACATTGTGAAAACACAAGGAGCAGTTTTTAGGTGGAATTGGAAGGATTTGAGACTGGTGTACGAGCCTATACCACAGCACATAGCCTGTGAGAAAGAATCTTTAGACAGTTGTCCAGTGTTCCAATTCCAGTGGAAGTTTCAGAGGACATTCCCATTCCTGTGATGAATCCGGAAGTTCCTGATACAAGTTGTGCACTGCAGACTGTCCCTGTTACTAAGTTTGGTTCAGACTGTTATGTTGCAAGATATGGTCGCATCTCTAAACCCCGTAGCAGATACGAAGCAACTTGGACATGAACATTGTTTTGTTTCTAATGAATATAATAATGCATGTCTAACTCTGATATTGTTTTTTCAAAGAGCAGTCTTTTTAAGAGGGAGGATGAAGATCAGTATGTGTGTATATACTTTTAAGAAGCTATCCAAGGGCTTGCACAAGTGTATGAATACTGAAAACATAAGAGCCTGACTGACATTTTGTAGTAAGCTCTTGATATGTAAGCATGTATGTAAGGTCTGTATGGTAAGTAGTTTGTTCGTACTTTATAATGCTGCTGCCCATTCTGATGTGTTTCTATGTATTAAAGCATCTAAACGAAACCCCTTGGTTTCTTTTTTGTTAAAGAAGGATGAGCAACACAAATGAATGAACAAACACAAAAACTTTTTGTTAAAGAAGGATGAGCAACACAAATGAATGAACAAACACAAAAACAAGAGTCATAAGAAAATACTAGGTAATCAGTCTGCAGACTATAACATGCCTAGCCAATAACCAGACAAAGATCAAAGGTGAGAATCAAACCCTGTCCCTTGTATCTTCGAAATAAACACCATAACTGCTATGCAAATTCCCAAGAACAATATTAAACACATACAGTACAAAGTATTACAATCCCCACCACATGCCCAGAAACAGGCAATCTATGTTCTGTTAGCAACATGGGTACATGATGTAACATGAACATGGGCATGTCCCTCGTCAGAGGAAGGAATGGTAAATTTTGGAGCAGTCTTGGGCATGCTTTTGGCTCACCCAGCCACACACATGGCAACTTTCCTCATCAGGGGCAAAGAAACATGCACATGCTTGAGGAGGCATAATGGACCCTGTAATGACATGGGTCGCACATCTCCCACCCAAAGGGATGGGCAAGGACTTACCATCCTTATTGCTGAGATTCTGATGTAGGCATAATCAACGTCTATGTCTGTTTGGATAATTTGCCCTTCAGAATGGGGGCAGGCTTAAGAATCAGCAGTCATGGAAGCAAAACGTATACAAAAAGTTGAGAGAGCTACGGTATCTTGCATTAAAAGGTACCCAGGAATGGCCAACTGGATACAGATTACAGTCTACCACAATGTAAATGGAGAGGTACTCTGTGTTTTTCCGCCCTGGGCAGATGTACATTTGGGCTAAAAGGTCCATTTTTATTTTGCTCTTTCATGAAATTTTGTGCTTCTTTGTGTACATTTCTTGTGGGTTTGGTGGGGGAGGCAGCATTGAGAGGGGATGTGCTGGTAAAGCAGTATGTGACGGTGGGTGGAGAGCTAGATGGTCAGTTTTAGGCTTTGAATGTTCAGATGAATCATGCACGTTGGGGAAGACAGTAGGTCTGGAGTTGGATGCAGAATCCACGAAAGATGATATAGATGAGACCAAAAGAAGGGAAACCAAATCTGATGGGGCCAGTAAGGAGCAATAAGGATAACTGTGCTTTTCAATTGAAATGCTCTCTGAAGAAATTTAGGAATTAGAGGTAACATAGGGTGGGCATAAAGGAGACTGGGAACCAATCGTGAAGTAGAGCATTCCTTGATGACTCCCCTGGTGGGGGGATCAGGACAAAGAACCTGCTACACTTGCTGTTGAGGGAGATGCAAAGAGGTCGTAGCATGGCTGTCCCCATCAATGGAAAATCCTTTCCACAACCTTCATATTGAAGGACCATTTGTGAGGCATTAGAATAGACCTGCTTAACTTGTCTGCAATTATACTGGATTTCCATGGAATGTGTATTACTATCAGAAATCAAGTGAAAGAGACTGCTTACTGCCAGCACTCTCATTGCTTCTGACAAAGGGAGTAAGATTTGATTCTCCCTTGTTTGTTGACGTACCAGACAACTTACATATTGTCCATCTGGATCACAACAGTCCCGGTGGAGAGAGTGTCTTGGAAGCCCTGCAACACTAGGAGGACAATCTCATTTCCAGGACACTGATATGTGTGTTGGCCTCTTCAGGGGACCATATGCCTTGGACTGTCTTTCCCAAGAACTGCCCCCCCCCACCTAATCTGGGAGGTGTCCTTGGTCACTATGGCCTTGGGTTGGGGAGAACAAAGGGATGATCTTCTTGTACTTAACTACTTGACTAGAATGTATCCACCATAGAAGGTAATGTTTGCAAGCCTTTGATATTTTGATCTGACTGAATAATGGCTGATGGAGAATTTACCAGTGTCCATTGAAAAATACTCATAATGTAACTTGCCAATAGTACCAAAATAATTGTCACTGACATGGATCCCAAAGTTTGGAAGATCAGTGGAGCTGAAAGAGAAGAACTTTGAATGTTCTTTCTGACCTGGAACTGAACAGTTTGAATTCTTGATGGAGGGAGACAGACTGTTTGAGTGACTGTATTGAGCAAGGCACCAATGAACAATCCCCGTGTTGATTTGAGAAGATATTTGCTGTGACTGACTGAAATCCCCCAGTTGGGAGCATAACTGGAGTACATAGTCTCAAGTTAGACTCAGATAACGCCTGCTTGGAGAGGTTATAAGCCAGCCGTTCAGATATGCAAACACCCAAAATCTCTGCAGTCTCAAGTGAGCTGCTTCCACTGACATACACTTGGTAAACACCCTGGGGGATGTGGTGAACCCAAAATAAAAGAGCTCTGAACTGGTAATGACTGGCTCACAGCTGGAAGTGTAGATATCTCCTGGATCGTCTGTTCAGTTTGATATGATAGTACGCATCCTGAAGATGTATTAAGCACATCCAGTCATACATGTGCAGAAAAGGCAGAATGGACTGAACCTTGACCATCCGGAACTTTGTATACTGAACTGAATGATTCAGACACTGAGATCCATCCACTGCATTAGTAACTGTATTTAGAGCACAACCTAGAGCTGTTTACTGAATTTCCTGTTTGCACTTATTTTTAAAATAGTTTTTTTTTCCTCAAAACTTGCATTTTATCTGTCTTTGGCCTAAGCACTCTTGTGTGGGGTCATTTATTGCACTGTTATAACTTGTTGATACTTGTGAACCTCTGCTATCTCTGAAAAAACAAAAAAACAAAAAAAATCTTGCTTTTTTTCCCACTTTTCTGAGATTTAAAAAAGTTCAGTTACAGGCTTGCTGTTCTTGAACTGTTTGTAAGTTTCTGTGAGGCCATTTTTTTGCTTGGGCTAAAGGGAAGTCTCTCTGTTGATCAGTGGCAGTGAAAAACATTGAGCAGCCTGCCTGCCTGCCTGCCCCTGTGGGAGTGGTTACTGACTTGAAACTGTAGTTTTATTGGCCATTTTGGGTCAATTCCAAAACTCCTTCATCTTTCTCTCTTAAAACCCTCTTTTGCGTGGTTTTGTGCATAGCGCAACAGCGGGCAGCGCCGCCTAATTGGGTTTAAACTATTCCTGGCTCCACAACGTCTGCTCTTCACTTTTTCCGTTAGAACTGCTCTATCTCTCAATTTAAACACCATATTCTCATTTTAAGGCCATTCACTGGTCCAATTAAGTAATCCTACAAGTTAGCACTATTAAACCATAAGCACTACTTACTCTTATACTCTACGCTTACCCTGTCCTCTATTGGTCCGTCTTAAATTCAGTTTCCTTATATTACTCTAGCATGTCCAAAGGTCAGTCAATGGTTTCCTCTCCAGTCCAGCTGGTGAATCTGGGAATTTTGAGGCAATGTTACAACTGTCTCATGTACACAGACAACCCTCTCCTCCTCCAAACAGGTTCAAATATATGTGAGAGATGCAACTATTTAGCCAAACTGGAGGCTGAGCTCTCTCATCTCAAAACTGGTGTAACCAGTCAGGAGGAGAAGGTAACCTCACACAACACAATTCCAGTATCACATAGTCCCACCACATCAGCGAACCAAACACATAAATACACAAAAACATACTCAAAGGCTCTAAATAAAAATCTACCTAAGCAACAGAGACCTCCAAAGCAGACATCCAAGCAAACGCTACCTCAAAACAAAACACACACAACACATAACCCACAAAGTCAGTGTGCCAAGCAGCCACAGCCCTTAAGGCTGAATAACACACCTGATACTCTTGTAATAGGTGACTCTATTGTCAGACACACTGATGTCCCG
The DNA here is from genome assembly GCF_019279795.1 of Protopterus annectens. Classification (NCBI taxonomy): domain Eukaryota; kingdom Metazoa; phylum Chordata; order Ceratodontiformes; family Protopteridae; genus Protopterus; species Protopterus annectens. The sequence continues at coordinate 502,116,975 of NC_056737.1, forward strand.
CTCACCAGGCTGAATAAAGAGAAGGTCACAGTGAGCTGCCTGTCGGGTGCTTGGATCCGCCACATAACGCAAGCACTCAGGTCACTCCAAAGCAAATACAAATATGACTCAGTCATTGTACATGCTGGTGTGAATGACCTGAGACGTACCTCCCTGGACTACATGAAAAGAGACATAGAGGAGCTCTCTGATCATGTAGCCCAGGCTGGTATGACCCTGACCTTGAGCAGCATCTTACCCTCACCTAGAATGATGCCACAGTACAAAGACAAAATGATCGATTTTAACAATTGGCTAAAATTTTGGTGTCATTCAAAGGGGATCCAGTGTCTGTCAGCCTGGGATGACATGCTCGACAAGCCACGTTGTTTCGCTAGGGACAGCTTGCACCTGTCACCACTGGGCTTTCGGATATTGGCAAAGGCTCTTGCCACCCCCATAGTGTTTTTTTTAGGCAAGGCTCAAAAGTCAAACCCACCCTCATAGACAGCACAAGGAACAAGAAACTAAGGGTAATGCTGCTAAATGCCAGAAGTCTTAACCTCAAGATGCATGCACTCGAAGCTCTCCTCAGTATGGAGAACATCGATATCTGTGTAGTGACAGAAACCTGGTTCAAGGCTCCAGAGAGCACCCCAGCACTACCAGGCTATACCTCATATCATGTTTTTCGGCCCCAAAACCCAGACCGAACCACAAAAGGAGGGGGAGTTTCCATATTTATCAAGGATATCCACACCTCCAGGTTAGTGGCACTGCACAAAGTATCGGAGACCATCCATGTGCAACTAGTGGGCAAGACTGCTTTTCAGTTTATAGCATCCTACAGACCCTCTCAAAGTCAGGAATCCCACTCGGCTTTCTTGAAAACATTGGAGAACATGAAGATCTCTCCGAACACCATTATATAGGGCAACTTCAACTACCCAAATACTGACTGGGAGCACTACTCAAGCCCCAGCACCTTAGCCCAAAGGTTCCTGGAAATTATAAACTCAAATGCTATGGAACAACTAGTCACCACTCCCACAAGAGGGGACAACATACTAGACCTGATCATTACCAACATGGGGACTCTATGCTCCACACCAGAAGTATATCCCTCATTGGTAAGATCAGACCATAAATTAATTTCACTGGATGTCCACATCCCGACCCCACCCCCAGCCCAGAAAACCACAGTGAAAAACTTCTCAAAAGCGAACTTCTCACTTCCCAAAACCGAAGTGGAATCCTTCAAGGCCCCAGGGCCAGTGGAAACTACGGCCCAAACTGCAGAATCCTATATAAAGGCATTCTACGGACATCTCCAGGAATGCATGGATCATGCTATCCCAAACAAAACCAAGACCCAATCATCCAAAGGCAGGCGTCCAGTCTGGTGGACCCCTGCCATAAATAAACTGTACAACAGAAGGAGGAAGCTACTACATGATAGAGCAAAATCCCTAATAGGGAAGGCATCTCTTATCAGTACTAGCAAAAAATTACGATCCCTCATAAAATCCTCCAAGGCCAGCTTTGAGAGAAAAATTGCACAGGACACCAAAGACAATCATAAGGCTTTTTTCAGTTATGTTAGAAACCTGGGATGCAACTCCCAGACTTGTTCTGAGTTGATTCTAAATGACAAAAAATACACTGAACCCACAGACATCGCCAATATCCTGGCAGACAGGTTCAGTGCAAACTTCTCCACCCCCTCCCCCCCAAAAGAGCAAGTATCTATCCCAGCAGAGGGCTGCCTCCCAAACATCTCTGACGCTCAGGTGAAGGCTGCCCTCTCCAAAGCAAAACACACTGCTTCCATGGGACCAGATGGCGTCCCAGGTTGTGTCCTACATGAACTCCAAGAGGAACTAATCCCTCAAATAAAACAGCTATACAATCTCAGCCTCACTACAGGATATGTGCCCACAGAATGGCGTACAGCAACAGTGGTCCCACTCCACAAAGGTGGAGCCTCTACGGACCCTGGAAACTATCGCCCCATAAGCCTGACTAGCTTAGTCTGCAAGGCTATGGAGAGAATCATCATGGAGCTCATAAACAAAGACATTGGGGACCTACAGACACTAGATCCTACCCAGTTCGGCTTTGTCAAGGGCAGATCCTGCTTTTTGAACTTGGTTGACTTCTTCGAAACAGTCACCAAAGCCAAAGATGAAGGGAAGGTAGTCCACACAGCCTATCTGGACCTTGCAAAGGCATTTGACACAATACCCCACTCGGGCATCATAGATAAGCTATCCAGCTTAAATATAAACCTCTATGTCACAAGATGGGTCGCAAACTGGCTCAAAGACAGAACCCACAGAGTGAGAGTTGCTGGAGCTATGTCAGACTCAAAACCAGTCACAAGTGGCATCCCACAGGGTTCTGTCCTGGGACCACTCTTGTTCGGTATATACTTTTCCGAGGTACAGGCAAACGTGGGAGGACTATGGCTCACCAAGTTCGCAGACGACTGCAAACTGGGCGCCATAATCAACTCTCCAACTAACACAAACATCCTTCAAAAAGGTCTCACAGAGACAGATAACTGGTGCCAGCGCCATGGTTTAAAGCTAAATGCCAAAACATGTATAGTCATACCCTTTGGCAAAAACAATGTGCCCACAAATTACCACATAGGCGGAAACACATTAAGTACAGAGAAACTTATTAGGGACCTGGGGACCCAAGTTGATAGCAATCTCTCCTTTGAAAACCACATTGCCAAAGTGGTTAGAAAGACCTTCTACATAGCCCACCTCATCACGAAGGGTTTCACATCTAGATCAAGAGAGGTAATCGTACCCCTTTATTCATCCCTCATCAGGCCCATCATAGAATACAATGCCCCTTTTGGGATGTACCTTACCCGACACCTGCAGCAATTAGAAAGACCCCAAAAGTATCTCACCAAGAGGATCAAGGGTCTCAAACAGATGCCATATGCTGCTTGGTTAAAAAAACTCCAGCTCTACTCAGTTGCATACCGCCTACTTCGAGGCGATCTATGCCTGACATACAAAGCTATGTCAAATCCAAAATTAATGGACATGCTCCACCTCAGTAAATCTAAATCCCTTAGAGCCACACACTCGAGGGGCTTGAACCTCAGCACAGAAATAAATAGAACTTGCTGGAGGGACAGGTTCATAACCCAGAGGCTCCCTTCGCTCTGGAATAGAATTCCAGTTCATGTGAGGCAGAGCACCTCACTGAATCTCTTCAAGAAGAATCTCGATAGCTGGATGGGGGATCATAGGTTTGTCCCAGGGATTACTCCCGTGTCACTATTAGACAGAGGCACAGTAAACTAAACCTTAAAAAGGGCACAGTATACTCAAATCAAGGGGTGGCGTAAGCCATACAGAATTGGGCTAGGCTTATAATTGCCCCAGGGCAGATAGCCTAGTATGAACCTATGAACCTATGGTCTCCAGACCCCTGTTTTCTTTGGCACTACAAAGTATCTTGAGTAAGTTCTGGGTTCTTTCTGGTCAGGGGGACTTCTTGGATGATTCTTATTTCTAGCACCTTGTTTATTTCTAGTGCTGCTGCTTCCCTCTGACTGGGTGGAACATCAGGAATTTTGTTTCTTACTAGTGAGGGTGGATGGGAAAATGGTATTATATAGTCCCTGGCTATTATCCTCTGCACCAATGAATCTTTTGTAATTTCTAACCAGGTTCTCTGGTACAGGAATAAATGACCCCCGACTGCCTCCAAAGATGGACAGTTGGGCCTCCTTTCAGGAGCGCTGACAGGACCTGTCAGAGAAAGTATCTCTACATCCCTGGTTATGCGGACCACCTCTGCTGTGGGAACAGCATATTCCATCAGAGTCCCCCCTCTGCCCTTGGGGAAACTGTCTCCACATGAATCTTGGAAGGGACCCTGGGATTTTCTGAACTAGATTTTCTGTCCACATCATTGGTTCCTAGAAAAGGTCCGTTGAGGAGTCAAAAAATCTACACCCACAGCAGACAGGGTTTTTCCTTCCTGCTCGCACCTAGTGAGTGTGCATTTTACTTTAGGGCCAAATAAGTAACTTCTGTCAAAAGCAGCACTGATGAAGGAAAATTTGAAGGGTTCTGCAAAGTCACACAAGCTCATGCAGGCATGTCTTCTGATGGAAATGCCTGAACCTACCACCCGTGAGGTACTTAAGCTACATGGGAGGTAAGTATCATGGACGAGTTTGAAATGGACTGAAGGGTAGCCAACTGCAATGTAATCGTGCTCTCTGGCTACAAGGATATAGTCCCAGTGAGGGATATGGTAAGTTCCTTAATCAAATCTCTTTGGGGTCTCTTGAAGTGTGCCAAATAATTCAGCGACTGAAGGGCAAAGGTCACCAAAGCATACACACACTTTCCAAATCTGTCCAGCCCCCTTGACTCCCTGTTAGGGGGGTGGACAGAGGAACTTTGTTTGGCTAGCTCTTTCTTCATGGCTGCCACTATGACCATGGAATCAACTGGTACTCCTCTGCTCCAATATGCTCTGTCCTTTGGTGGTGCCTGGATCCTATATGGTCTCTTGTGAATAGGCTTGATGGTATCAAGCTCCTTCCATCGTCAAGAGACCAAATCAATTTGCTCAATGGTGGGCAGAGTCACCCAGGAGGTACGTGGGCCAGCTCCAACAGCCTCCAGGAATTCCAACTCCTCTTGGGAAAGGTTGTTGGGAGATCAACCACCTCTTTTGATTTAGGAGTTCTAGGATGTCTCCAAATGAGACATCACTGGGTGGTGATCGTGGGGTCTCTTCCCCCTCATCAAAGTCAGTATCTTCTGTGACAGATTCTTGTGGAGAGACCAAGTGCCTCCTTTTACACTTTCTCTTCCTAGGACTTTCTTCAGTAGGATGCTCTGGAGAAATGTCACAAGAGATTATTATACCCTATTGGGTGTTCTGGAGATTAGTTTGGCCTGGCTGTCCCAGTGGCACAGTTGGTAGAGGCTCAAGTTGCACAGTCAAATGGAGTTAGGTAGTCAGAGTTGAAGAGGGGAGAGAAGCCCAAACTCTTGCAACAGAGAAAGTTCTCTCCACTACCTCAAAAGCAAAACGCCTCAGAGACAAGGAAACCAATGGCTCTGATAACACATGCTTACAGACTGTAGGATCTCACCACTCCAAAATCAGACTTTTCAAGGAGGGAGTCAGAGCAGAGCTATCTGGCACCAACAGCTTCAGAGTCAACTCCAACACCCTGGATCCGACACCAACTCTACGGCTCCGAGAGTTATCCAACTCCAAAAGTGCTTGGTGTTGGTCCACTCAGGGAGGCCATTGGAGTCAAAGAGACCAGTATCTTTGGATCCTATGTGGATGACTCTGGGAACTTCGGATCCAATGGCTCCAAAATGAATGGTCAGACCAGAGAAGGAGCCAACAACAGGGACGTAGTACTGATAAGAGTATCTGGACCTGATGGGGTCCGAGCTGGCTGGAAGAACCCTCATTTGAATCTGCATAGAGAGGAATTTCCTCATCATCCTGTCCCCCTCGGCTTCTGTCAAACTCTTGAAAGATCACATAGAGGATGCTATTGAAGATGACCTGGAGTGATGATGTCTTGTTGACTCTTACAAAAAAAGGGGAAGGGAACCGAATGGAGACAGGATCCTGGATTAGTTGCGGTGATCGGATCTGAGGGGATTTTTCCAGTCAAGATTTCAGATCTGAACGAGTCAGATCCAACATTTTAGGTACTTTTCAGGGAGGTTCGAATACCAGAGATGAAGTAGTAGTCAGATCTGGGGAACATTTGCTCCATTCTTTATGGAGGGAATCTCACTCATTATCAGGTTTTTTGGGGGGTTGAATCCCAAATGATGTTGATGCAGATTTAGAGGGGAGCAAACCTCATAAAATTAACTTGTTTCTTCTGTCAATTAAAGCTGTTGGATTGAAGGTCTTACAAATATCATAGTTAGAACCAAGGTCTTCTGGGAGTAAAAAACAGACACACTTTGTATGTGCATCGGATATTGGAATTTTATGATTTTATGGCCGCATGCCGTACACTTTTTAAAACCAGAAGGATGCTCAGATATTGTTTTATAAAGAAAGAAAAGATGTTTAATAGGAAAAGTTTTTTTTTTTTTTTTTAACAAAAGATAAGAGGGGAAAAATACCAGCTATGGCAATTAAATAGGTACTTAAAAGTACAATAAAGGGAGGATACCAGCGATGGTAACCGAGAAATATACAAGTAAAGGAAAATATTTTTTAGTAGTAAAAGGCTAATTGTAACACTTGGGCAGTGATATATCTGGCTACTTGTGCATCATATGACACATTTTATAAAGGGAAAACTGAGTGCTGCTTTGGGTTTATGAGCATATATGCATTATTCAAAAAAAGAATGACAGAAAAGCCCTTCACAAACACTCAGCTGTATGTAAAAATTTTAAGACATCCCGAATTTTCATTCTAAACAGAATTGATGTACATATGAACTAATATGGGGAAGAAAATCTAGAACTAAAGGAATTATTATGGCACATTAGATATGATGCAGACATTCTACCAGGAATAAATGAATTCATTAGTATTAACAGTGTACTAAAATTGCAGGCCTTTAAAGAATGACATGAACCTATAAGCAAAGTTCCTCATTAGCACTCTTCAAGAAAAATCTTGATGAGTGGATGGGAAATAGGAAATACACCCCGGGGATCACTTCTGTGGCTCTGCTCGACAGGGGAACAGGAAAATAACTTTCTTGGGTTGCATAAGCCAGGGAACCTTGTTGGCTAGGCTTACTTAGGCCCTTGGGTCGATAGCCTAGTACCTACCTATGAACCTATGATGAACAAGTTATTGTTGATAATGATAATGGATTTGATTTCATTTTTAAGTGTGTATTTTGTTGTTTGGTGAATGGCAGACAAGTTAAGAGGTACATTTGTGACTGATACCACTAGCTACAACCAAAAGATAGGGAACATTCTGGAGGATAACAGATTTTATCAGTTATTTACAATGGAAGCAACAAAATACATCCTTACTGTGGCAAACTATATCCAATACAAAGTGTAGAACCAAAGGATAGCAGAAATGCTCAATTAGTTCTCTCCACCTTATTTCAGCAACAACAAAGCTTTCAGGTTTCCCCTTCTTCAGTACTAGTATGTTTTGTTATTTACCATGGAAGACATAAAAAGAGCATATGATTTATGGAACACTAATCTCACCACATTATAGGTTCATAGGTTGGTACTAGGCTATCGGCCCTAGGGCCTATACAAGACTAGCCATAACAATTCCCTGGATATTTCTTCCCACAATATTTACTTCCCTGGACCCCTGTCTAGCAGGGCGACTGATGTGATCTCAAGGATGAATTTTCTATCTCCCATCCAATCGTCAAGGTTCCTTTTGAAGAGGACCAAGGAGGCACTCTGCTTGACATGTATGGGCAGTCTATTCCAGAGTATGGGGAGTCTCTGGGTCAGGAACCAATCCCTCCAGCATGTTTTGCTCATTGTGATGACAAGGTTTAGATCCCTGGAGCATGTGGCTCTGAGGGATTGGGATTTCTTTAAGTGGAGCATGTCCAACAGCTCAGGGTTTGACATGGCCTTGTATGTTAAGCAGAGATCGCCTCAGTAGATGATATGCCTCAGAGTATAGCTGGAGATTTTTAGACGGTCAGCAAAGGGCATCTGTTTAGGCCTGTGATTCTTTTAGTGAGGTATTTCTGTGGCCTTTCCAGCTGTTGCAGATGTCTTGTGAGGTACATACCAAACGGGGAGTTGTACTCTATAATGGGTCTAATGAGGGATAAGTACAGTGGGACAATGACCTCCTTTTTTCTGGATGAAAAGCCCTTAGTGATGAGGTGTGCCACATAGAAGGATTTCCTGACTGTTGTGGTGATGTGGTTATCGAAGGTGAAACCACTGTCCACCTGTGTCCCTAAATCTCTCATCAGACTTTCAGTGTTTAGTGTACTGCCACCTATGTGGTAATTCATGGGTACATGTTTTTTCCCAAAGGGGATAACTATACATTTCTTGGCATTAAGCTTGAGCCCATGGCTCTGGCACCAAGCATCTGTTTCTGTAAGGCCCTTTTGTAGAATATCCCCATCATCTGGGGATTCAATAAACTGCGAACTTTGTTAGCCAGAGTCCCTTAGTATTGGCCTGTACTTCAGAGAAGTAGATGCCAAACAAGAGCGGTCCCATGACTGAACCCTGAGGTACTCCACTAGTCACTTGTCTGGAGCTGGATTTGGAGTTGGCTACTTTTACAGTGTGAGTTCTGTCAGTAAGCCAGTTGGCAACCCATCGAGTGACGTAGGGATTTATGCCCAGCTTAGTAAGTTAATCTAGGATTCCAGAGTGGGGGATGGTGTCGAAGGCTATGGCGAGGTCCAGACAGGCTGTGTGGACCGCCTTACTCTCGTCCACAGCTCTGGAGACTGATTTGAAGAAGTCAGTCAGGTTCAGGAGACAAGATCGGCCCTTCACAAACCCAAATTGGGTGGGGTCCAGTGTTTGAAGGTTGCCAATATTTTTGTTTATAAGTTCCAAGATAATGCATTCCATGCCCTCGCAGATCAGGCTCGTCAGACTGATGGAACGGTAGTTCCCGGGATCCAAGGTGGATCCCCCCTTGTGGAGTGGGATAACTGTAGCTGTGCGCCACTCAGCCTGAGGTGAGGCTATGATTAAACATAACACTTAGGTGAGGTGCCAGTTCATTTTGTAGTTCATGTAGCACACAGCCCGGGATGTCATCTGGTCCCATGGATGCTGTACTCTTAGCTTTGGAGAGTGCGGCTTCTACCTGTGTGGCTGTGATTACCAGAATTTGGCAATCTTTTGGTATTGAGATGGCCCCTTTAGGGGGTGAGAGGGGGTTGAAGTTGGCACTAAATCGATCTGCCAGGATATTGGCAATATCCTTGAGATCAGTATATTTAATGCCATTCTGTTGTAGCTCAGAGCATATCTGAGCATTGCCATTTAGATTCTTGACATAACTATAGAATGCCTTGTGGTTGTCTGGAATCTTTGGCAATTTTATTTTCATAACTAGCTCTAGAGGATTTTATGAGGGATCTCAGCTTCTTACTGAGACTGGTAAAGGAGTTTTTTGCATCCTGGGATTTTCCTCTTTTCTGCAACAGTTTCTTTCTTCTGTTGTATAGTTTGTTTATGGCAGGGGACCTTTAGATTGGCTTCCTGTTTTTGGAGGAGAGCGTCTTGGTTCTATTTGGGATGGCACGATTCATGCATGAGTGGATGTGCTCGTACAGTGCCTTAGTGTAGGATTCAGCAGTCAAACTTTCAGCTCCTGTCTGCATGGGTGTCATGAAGTTTGTCACTTCTGACTTGAGTAGCATGAAGTTGGCTTTTGAGAAGTTTTTTACGGAGGTTTCCTTACTGGGGGGGTGGGGTGGGATGTGGATGTCAAGGGTGATTTGCTTATGGACATACCTGACCAATGAGGGGGTGACCAATGGTGTGGAGCATCTATCTCCCATGTTGGTAATGACCAGGTCTAGAATATTGGAGCCCCTGGTGGGACAATAGATTAGTTGATCCAGGGCGCTGGAATTTATGAATTCCAAGAAACTTTGGGAAAAGATGTTGGTACCCGAGTAGTTTTCCCAGTTAATGGCAGGGTAGTTGAAATCACCCAGTATTAGGGTGCTTGGTTGTATCTTAATATTTTCCAGTATGTTTAGAAAGGTGTAGTGAGAATCTTGGGGCATGGTGGGGGATCTGTAGCAAGCTACAACTTGGACTGCAGTCTTACCTAGTGTTAGTTGCACGTGGAGAATTTCAGATGCATTGTGTTGGGCAACTAGCCTGGAGGTGTGAATATCTTTGGTGAATATGGACACTCCTCCACCTTTAGTGTTTCGGTCTTGGTTTGGTTGCCGAAAAGTGTGTTAAGAGTTGTAGCCTGGTATTGCAAAGGTGCTCTCCGGAGCCTTGAACCAGATCTCAGTTACTGCACAGATATCAATGTTCTCCGTTTTTAGGAGTGCCTCGAGAGAGTGCATTTTGAGGTTTAGACTTCTAGCATTGAGTAGCATTACCTTCAGATTTTGCATGCTTGTATCTGTTACTGTGGTGGTTTTGTCCTTTGAACCTTCTCTAAAAAAGGCACTATAGGGGTGGAAAGAGCTTTAGCCAGTAACCTGAATCCCATGGGTGACAGGTGCAGACCATCTCTGGCAAAGCATTGTGGTTTGTCGATCATGTTGTCCCAGGCAGACAGATACTGGATCCCCTTTGAATGACACCAGAAGATTAGCCAATTGTTGAAGTCAATCATTTTGACCTTGTACTGTGGTATCATTCTGGATGAAGGCAGGATGCTACTCAGGGCTAGGGTCATACCTGTCTGGGACACATGATCCAAGAGCTCTTCCATGTCTCTTTTCATGTAGTCCAAGGAGGTACGTCTCAAGTCATTCACTCCAACATGGACAATGACAGAGTCATATTTGTACTTGTTGTGGAGTGACTTGAGTGCATGCGTTATGTGGCGGATCCTGGCACCCAACAGGCAACTGACTGTAATTTTCTCCTTGTTCAGCCTGTTGAGTGGGACATCAGTGTGCCTGACTATAGAGTAACCTATGACTAAAGTGTTGGGTATGTTGACTTGCTTTAGGGGCTGTTGTTGGGTGGCAATGGTGTTGTTATGGGTAGAAAAACTTATTACTGAAAATCTTTATAATTATTTATTGAGCCCATGCCCATGTTTACCTTACTGTTTTGGAATACTAAAGCCACATAAGAACAGTGAAGACCCACCTTATAGATTGGTGGTAGCAAGTGGAGGTTACTTTACTGAAGCCACAGCCATTTACCTTGATTACTTGCTTGAAAAAGAGTCAGAAAAGAGTAAGTCTTACATAAGAGATTCAATGGATTTTTTTTTTTTGAGGAAAATAACAACAACAAAAAAAAAACTTTACAGTGGAAGACGACAGTATTTTATTAACTACTGACATGGAATCCTTGTATGCAGTGCTCCCTCACAATTACTGTATAACAGCAACTATGGAATCTTTTAAGAAACATAATTAAGGTACACAGGCACAGGTGCAAAAGTTAAGTAAGCTCATTAATCTTGCACTGGACTTTAATTTCTTTACCTTCAATTGTAAACACTGAAAATGAAAAACTGTTATAGTAATAGGGGCTGTCATGGCTCCCAGCATAGCTAACAAAGCCTTGGGCAAGTGGGAGGAGGATTTTGTGTTAAAGGAAAACTCTACCCTAGAACTAAAATTTTTCACTCTATCTTTGTTTTCTGACCTATTTTAATACCTCAAAATCCCTCTAAGTGCTTTATTTGTAATTTTCGCCTGTTTTCCCACAACATGGCTACCAATGGAGCTTGATGTATCAATGTGATCTTGTACTCCATCAAGCCTTTCTCTTTTCCATAATACTTTGTATGACTCATGCCAGACATAAGGAAGTAACTTTGAATTCCCATGCCATTGACATATAATGGGATTTGGGAGGGTCACCGTTATTTTCTTTACATTTTCTGTCCTTAATTACCATCACTTATGTTTGGCTGAGAACTTGTTTTACACTATACTTAGAAGTTATCCAGCCACAGCCAGAAAAGTAACTAAATTGCAGACTTTTGTTTAGGGTTTTCTTTTGTAGTTCAAGGGGAATTGATTCTGTAAGGGTCTCTCAGTGCAGTGACAGTTTTAACACCTCTGCAGTAGTGTGGGGGAGGAGACTCTCAATTCCTCTTGAACTACAAAAGAAAACACTGAACAAAGAGCTGAAATTTAATTACTTTTCTGGCTGTAGCTGGATAACTTCTAAGTATATTGTAACTCAAGGTCTGAGCCAAACATAAATGAGGGTGATAAGAGACAGAAAAGAAGCAGTCCTTTGACAGAAAGTAAAGAAAATAACAGTGATCCTCCCAAATCCCATTATATGTCAATGGCATGGGAATTCAAAGTTACTTCCTTATGTCTAGCCTGCATCATACAAAGTATTACGGGAAAGAGAAAGGCTTGAGCGGGTACAAGATCACGTTGATACATCAAGCCCCATTAGTAGCCATGTTCTGGAAAACAGGCTAAAATTATAAACAAAGCACTTAGAGTGATTGTGAGGTGTTAAAATAGGTCAGGAAACAAAGAGTGAAAAAAATGTTTTAGTTCTAGGGTGGGGTTTTCCTTTAAACAACACAAACTACATGCAGCATATCACATGCTATTTGCATTTTATTGATGATATTTGTATTGTGTGGGAAGGTGACACCTTGCAGCTTGGAGATTTTATCATCTTACCTCATTCAAATAACCCCTTCATGAAGTTTACCTCTTCCCATAGCTATACTTCAACCACTTTCTTAGATATGCAGATTTCCAAGGACACCAACAGAATCACTACTGGTCTATTTAGAAAACCAACAAGGGTTAATTTATTAATCCATAGTAAAAGTCTGCATCCTGCAAAGAACAAGTATAATGTGTTGAAGTCTCAGGGCTACCACAGAGATGGAACAATTTTTGAGAAACCTGAACTTAGAGAATGACTTCCTAGTGAGAGGCTATAAAAGTCAGATGTTAAAAAACATCATGGAACCCATTACAGAACTGAAAAGGACTGAAGCACCTTCACTCAACCTCCCCAGTAGGAGAATGTTAAGAAACTCCATGGAGAATAACAAATGCAAGAATAGCTGCATCCTGACATACACTTTGGATTATCACAGTATTAAAAATGTTATTAAAGAAAACTGGACCATTGTCACAGGAAATTCTTATCTGATTAACATCTTAGATGAAGTCCCCATCCTTTGTTTACAGGAAGGCCAAGAACATTAGTTTTGTTGAATGTAAACCTAGAATATATGGGAGAAATGCTAAAAATGTGAAGCTAATTGTACATTTTGTTTATTTTTATAGCAAGGTGGTAGTTTTTTATTGCCCTTATTTAAAGAAAATCATTAAGACCAGTGCAGGGGGTGACTGTAACACTACAAAAGTAATTTACAGGGATGAGTGCAATGAAAGTGATGCATTTTATGTGGGCAAGACTGCAAATAAACTTAAGCGTAGTGTCGTTATCTGGCAGAAATCTGCTCTGGATGTAAAAATAATGCACTAGCCAAACACCTTGCTCTGCATAAAAGACACATATGTTTTAAGTTGCAGATAATGGATCACATAGACATGGGTAATCTTGAAAGAGACATCCTGAATATGCTGGAAAAAGTGAACTTGTGGCAATTAAAACTGAACTCTTTCAGGAAGCCTGGACTAAACTACTACTGTTCACTTAAAAGTGTACTGGAACTTAGAAAATTGTCACATTGTTTCCACAACTAATTTTATTTTATTCTTCCAGTTGGTTTTAAATACCATGGTAAATATTTTTTTAATAGAAGTGTATATTCTGTTTATACCATCACACATTTTTTTTCTTCTTTTTCCACTTTATTTGAAATGATGTTTAATAACAATACTTATACAATAATATTTTTGTAGATAGTTTTTTAGGGTTCTTGTACACAGACCTGAAGAAGTCTAGAAGGACAAACATGATCTTTGTTAACAGTAGGTTATGAAAATAGAATATGGTTTGTACAGTGGATTTTTTTAATGCAAAATGTATATGTATACATTTATATATATTTTAGATTGCCAAATGGTCTGAGGTTTATATATTTCCAAACATGTAGTACATGGTCTTGGATAAAATCACAGACTTAATAATCTGGTTAATAAGTACTACATTTTTATTAAAAGTACATAAAGGTTATATTATTATGACAGCTACTAAGTAGAGCAGGACCAGCTCAAACGTCACACTGATGGGGAAAGAGATGTGAATTTCTTTAACAGGTATACCAATACACTATGTTTTACAGCACAACACTCCCATACCTGATAAAAAGTATATATACAGTTAGAAAGTTTATAATGAAACTATTATTCTGTCATTGTTATTTTTGTTTTACTTGGATTGCTTGTCTGTGTGCTTAATAATGAATTTTTGACTGGAAGCAGATAGTCCACCCTGCTTGGATTGCTTTTGAACACTTAAATCTGTGTAATATTTTAAATTATATTTTTTGACTTAGGATGAGTTTAGGTTTGCTACTTCTACTAACATTATCTAATCTTATTAATATACAGTGATTAACTAGATAGATATGAATTGAAAATCTTCCACACAAAGAAGTTTTTTACACTGTTTTTGTTTTCGGACCCACTATACTTGTTTAGTGGGCTGTTTGAGACTTTGGGGATAACACGGAGATTACTTGTTTTTTGAATATATAACATAACTCACTGATTTTTATCAAGTGACCATCTTTGTCATGTGACTATCTTCTAATTTTTAAATAGGTACTTTGTTACTGAGTGTTAGATTCTGAGGAAGTCTCATTTGTGAGACAAAAGTGCTAAATCTAATAAAACTGGACAACAGATTCCTGGAGTGGTCATTGTGGTGTTAATGAAGTTGTTACTCAAAGTCAGGGGTTATGATACCATGTACGCAGTGAAGTATTCCATATACCTCATCATGCAAACATTTTACTCACTAACATTCTAGCGCATTCTCTCATCAATAAACCACATATTACATCAAAAGTTCTCTTCAATGATATTATCTCCAAGAAAAATGTAGTTTCTTGTAATTATTATTCTAACAAAATTATAATTTCTAACTTCTCTACACTTTACCTATTGCTTTTGACCCTCAGTGAACTGTGGATCAGTATACCTCTGCAAATGGTGACATGAAGCCACAAAAACATATTGTGAAATGTGATCTGTCAATGTTTCAATTAATTGTTCCACACCTGCTTGTAATACACATGCAAACTGCAGCTATTTGTTCAATAGAAAATGTATTACATTCTAAACCAGTATGTGTAATTTTGTTCATGTAACTTTACCTAACACTTAAGGTATCTGGCAAACTCTTGCATCAATTCTTCAGTTTTTAGTACAGAAAAGGGAATAAATTAAAATCATAGGATCTTACTAGGCTAATGGCCCCGGGGCCCTTACAAGCCTAGCCAAGTTCAACTTGTGTTCCCAAGGGTGTCGGTTCAAGGCAGACACTAAAATCATCACCTATTGCCCCTGCCCAAGAGGAACACAGGTGGACCCCTGGGGTGATTTTCTGGTTACCCATCCAATTGTCCAAATTACGCTTAAATAGAGACAATAAGGGGCTTTGTTTAACATGAAGAGGAAGCTTGCTCCAAAGGTGGGGCAACCTCTGTGAGACAAATCTGACACTCCTGAAAGTTCTCTTGATGGTACATACCAGGTTAAGGTCCTTTGAGCAAGTGACGTGTGCCATTTGACTTATAGATGTGCAGCATTTCCATCAAAGCTGGGTCAGAGATTGATCTGTATACAAGGTACAGGTTGCCTCTGAGCAGTCTGTATGACAGAGCAAACTGATAATTATTTCACTCTGTCTGCATAAAACAGATCCTGAGTTTTCTTTGTAAGGAACCTTTGTGGTCTCTCCAATTGCTGCAGGTGTTTGGAAAGGAACATACCAAAAGGAGCATTGTACTTACTGGCCTGATGAGGGAAGAGTACAGGGGGCTATAACCTCTTTTTTTCTGGAGGCAATGCCCTTACTTATGAGAGAGCAATAAACAATGCCCTTCTTACCATTGTGGAGACATGGTGATCGAAGTTGAGGTTGCTGTCAGTCTGTGTGCTCAGATATCTCACCACTGACTGTGTGCTTAGGGTATTGCTATTGATCTGGTAGTTTGCAGGAACATCACCCTTGCTGAAGGGGATAACAATGCATTTTGTTGCATTACATTTAAGATCAGGACTTTGGTATCAGTCATTAGTCTGTGGAAGACCTTCCTGCAGGATGTTGACATCGCTAGGGGATTCACTGATCGCTCCCAGTTTGCAGCCATCAGCAAACTTTGTCAGTCACAGTCCTTTAGTTTTACCCTGTACTTCAGAGAAGTAGATTCCAGACAGTAGAGGTCTCAGGACCTATCCCTGTGGAACACCACTAGTTAAGGGTCTTCTGGAGGAGGTGGAGTCCCCTATTTTGACCATATAAGTTCTATCAGTCAGTCATTTTGCAACCCACCTGACAATATATGGGTTAATACCCAGCTGGGTGAGTTTATCAATGATGCCTGAGTGGGGGATTGTGTCAAAGGCCTTGGCTAAGTCTAGATAGGCCATATGCAAAGATTTGTCCTCGGTTTGGGCTATGGTAACTGTCTCGAAGAAGTCCACCAAGTTTAACATGTATGATCTCCCCTTGACAAAGCCAAACTGGGTGGGGTCAAGCGCTTGCAGACTTCCCTACATCTTTAATATGGTCCATGGTGAGTCATTCTATGGCCTTGCGCATAAGGCTGGTCAGGCTACTGGGTCTATAGTTCACAGAGTCTGTGGTTGCATCTCCTTTGTACAAAGGGATGACAGTAGCTGTTTTCCATTCCACAGGGTAAAAGTCAGTGCTTAGGCTGTGATTGAAAAATGTGCTCAAAGGTGATGCTAATTCCCATTTTCCCTCCATGTAGAACACAGCCAAGGATGTTGTCTGGTCCCATAGAGACTGTGTTTTTGGCCTTGAGGAGGGCATTTAAGAACTGCTCCTCGAAGATACTAGGTGGGGAACAGGTGTTAGGGATGCTTTGGGATATATGTGGCTATATGTAATGGGTACAGGGGAGTGAAGTTTTCACTGAACCTGTCAGCCACAGGTTTTTTATATGTAGTACCATTAACTATGAGTTCAGCACAAATCTGTGCCCTACCTCTGATGTTACAGATGTAACTAAAGAACGCCTTGTGGTTATCCTTAGTTAGGGAAGTTAATTTGGATCATAGTTAGCTTTGGAGGACTTCACTAGGAGCCTTATTTGCTTGTTTAAGTTGAGGAGGGAGTGCTTCCAGTTTTGAGATTGTTCCTTCCTACTCTTAGACAGCAAGTTCTTTCTCCTGTTGTATAGCATATTAATGGCAGTTGTCCACCAGGCAGGTTTGTTTTTCCTTGAAGAGCTTGTTTTGGTTCTATCAGGTATAACAGAGTCAATGCAATTGTACAGATGCTTGTATAAAGCATTGATATATAACTCAGCATTGGTGTCTATTCCATCAGTGGGAGGAGGGGCTATGAAGCTATTTATGCCATCATGTAAGAGGTTGTAATTGGCCATGAAGACATTTTTTAGTCTACTTGTTGCTGGGGGGAGGGGGTCTTGTGTTATAATTACTTCTAGAGAAGATGATTTGTGGTTACATCTCACCAGGGATGGCCACACACTGGGGGTGGTGCAGCGGTCCCCCATGTTGGTCAGCACCAGGACCAAGACGCTTCAGACCCTTGTGGGTGTGTCAACCAGCTGGTCCATGGCACTGGAGTTAAAGTCCAGGAAACTTTAGGCAAGTGAGTTAGAACACACATGATTTACCCAGTCTATGGATGGGTAATTAAAGTCACCCAAAACCAGGGTGTCTGATTGTACCTTGATTGACTCAAGTAGATTCAAGTAGGCTGAGTGGATGTCCTGACTCATGAAGGGGGTCCTATATCTGAACAATGACCTAAAGAGGAGTCTTACCTACAGGCAATTGCACCTTAGATAATTCAAGGGAATCATGATGTTTAACCAATCTAGAAGTGTATTTATGTTTAATGAATATTGATACACCATCTCTTTTAGTTCTCACACGTTCAGTTTGTGGTCTGAACATCTGGAAGGAAATGGAAGCTGGTACAGCTGGGGTGCTCTCTGTAGCCTTAAACCAGGTCTCAGTGACTGCACAAATGTCAGCATCTTCCAGAGTGAGGACTGCTTCCAGTGAGTTTAGTTTCTGGTTTAAACTCCTAGCATTTCGCAGCATAACCTTGAAGTTGTTTTTAGAGGGTATTTTGTTCTTGTGACATTGCCTAAAAAAGGCACTATGTGGATGGCAAGAGCCTTAACTAATAAGTGAAATCCCAGGGTTGACAGATGAAGACCTTCTCTGACAAAGCACAGAGGTCTGTCGACCACGTCATCCCAGGCTGATAGATACTGGATTCCCATTGAATGACATCAGAAACTAAGCTAATTGTTGAAGTCAATCATTTTTGTTTGCATTGAGGTATTTTCCTAGGAAAAGGTAAAATGCTGCTTAAGACTAGGGATATACCTGCCTGAGACACATCAGTGAGCTTAGTCATGTCTCTCTTCTTATAGTCCAGTGAGGTACATCTTAAGTCATTCACACCAACATGGACTATGACGGCGTCATAACAGTGCCTGTTGTTGAGAGACTTAGTTCATGTGTGATGTGGCGGATCCTGCCACCTGATAGACAGCTGACTGTGATCTTTTCCTTAGCCAACCTGGTGAGAAGGACATCTGTGTGTCTCACAACTGAGTCGCCTATGACTAAGATGCTTGTTTTTGTGTTATGCCTCAGGGGCTTGACTGGTGAGACACTTGTGTGTGATATATTATGTTCTGCAGAGGATGCGTTATGTGAAGCGTGCTTGTGTTTGTGTTTGGAAGGTCTCTGATGTTTAGGTAAGCTTCTTGTAAGGACCTCTGCAAATGTAGGTTTATATGTTTTTGGTTTGGTAGGTGCAGGAAGTGAGGTGTGCATGCTGACCACCTGCTAAGTATCAGATGAACTGACTGGTGAGTGAGAGAGCCTGGATTCTAGGTTCTTGATATAGATGCATCTCTTACATAATGAATTTGTACGGACTAGAAGAAGTGAGTTGTCAGTCTACATGAGATAATTGCTACATTGCCTCAGAATGCCCATGTTGACCACACTGGCTGGAGAAACTGTAGGAAATTGTCCATTCATAATGCTAGGTAGGTTGATGTGGTCACAACACAGGAAGAGGACAGGAAGGACCAGGTAAAGCAGAAGACAGGAGAAGTGGACAAAAAATACAAGGGGCTAGTGGGCAGAATCTGTGTTGGTACCTCAGGAGCTTTGCTGAATGCATCATCTGTCAATGACTGACAACCAGCAGAACTCACCGATGGAGCACCAGCAGAGTACTAAGGGAAAATTTGCAGGCAAAAGGTGCCCACCCCTGCATGGCACTGAGGGGTGTGCAAATGTGGTACTATGTAGCAAATGAGCACAAACTGATCTAAACAAATTAACTAATAAAAATGCTAAAAATTGAGCCCTATTCCAACACCCTTCAATCAGACGAGTTCTAACTGCACATTCCTGCCACTAGGGTGCAGGGGAACCCTCTCCAACAAAAGATGGCCTGGTTTAGTCCTCAAGTTATACAAAAAGAGCTAGATTTAGCAGATGTGAATCTAATCTATGCTGCTGCAAATAAAGTGCACCAATTTCTGGAAAAAAAATGTTCAACTAAGCAGGCACAACAAGCCTTAAACCAGCAATTCGCAGCTCAAAAGGGCAGAAGCTACCCTCTCCTCCCACAAGTTTGTAGACCATAAATCTTCTTATTGCAAAATAACTGGGCTGAAACCCAAATGCTTAAACCAAAATCAAGAGGCTTATAATAACAGTTATTATTTAATCAGGCTAATAACAAGCAGAAATAAATACAGGAGAATAAATACAATTGAACACTTTTAAGAGCAAGCAGCAAAAGCAAAATCAAGTGATAACACAGGAAGAAACACAAATACAATAAAAGCAGCTGAATAAAGTGCAATTTTTTTAGGTTAAGCGGGAAGGGAGGAAACATAAGATAATTCAAGGTTGAGAAACTAAGGGGGTGGGCCTTCCAAACTGATCTCTGTACTGAGTACAATGAGCTGAAGAGATGGAACTGGGGGGAGTGTCTCAGATTTACAGTAGGGACGAGTAAGTCAAAAGCGACCAAACAAACACTTCAGTTAAATAGAAATACTTCTAACTAAAAGAGGAATCCTTTTTCTCAGCTCTTCCCACTAATTATCTGATGTTATTCACTGTTTGCAAAGGAATTCTTAGATAATTTTTCTGACTCTAGCCAACACCCCTTAAAACTCCAACAGAACAGAAAACTTAAAACAAATGTAATACAAGAATAAGATGCAAAACAAAAGTGACCAAACCTTAAATGAAAAGCTTCAATTCAAAATAAAATGCAGCCAGACATCAGCAATATTCAAGCAGAGTACAGCAAGCAGGCCAAACACGTGCACCAAACAAATAAAGACAAGATGGTCTATTCCACTGTTGTGATCTCTAATACCAGAAAAAATAACTTATTATTCTCACTTAAGGTCTATTTGACACGCTTCATATTCAAAGTTATGTAAAAACTATCACTGTAACTTATGCTGCATATGAGATACTTTCCAGTTAAAAATCTTTAAGTAAAGCTTAGAGTGCATTTAAGAAATGTAAATAAAACTGCCAAATTGCCTGGTTCTATATAAACGCAATAAATTAAATCTATGAGAAAATGTATCCTGTATATAACACAGTTTCTAAGTGGAAATCTTTAAATAAAGCGTATAGCTTGTTTCAGAAAATACTCATAAACATCTTTGTCATATATATATATATATATATATATATACATATATATATATATATATATATATATATATATATATAAATAAACTAAAAAAGAATATGTTAATGTTAACTTAAAAAGAAATGAATGAAATGGCAGTACACATCATGCACACTTCCTACGGCATATGGTACATTCAAAGCAAGAATTATTTTTGTCTAGTGCATCTGCAGCATGCACAATGTTTATATAGATCTGAAGAACGTTTGAGCTCATTTAAACATTGTTACAGTTTTACTCTTACAAATTAGACCTTCTTCTAAATTAATTCCAGATGAAATTTTTTTTCTCTCAATACTACCTGAGAAAATAACCTCAAAGTGCCTGTCCTACATAAAATCCATAAATGCAGTGATGTTTCTTGTTACTTTCAGTCAGCCATCAGGTTCCTGCTTTACTGCTGGATAACTAAAGGAAAACAAAATCCCAAAATATGGTAAACAAAATACTTAAATGGATTATCTAGTTTGTTCTATCTCATAGCAATCATCACTAATGCATGTTACAATAAAGGGTCTGAAAGCAAAACAGTTACCACACAAGGTAAACTACCAGACTGTCTAATTTCAAAAGTGACACTTCAACACAAACTAATTTATGGTCCCTTTGGAAATTCTAGTCTCTCCTCAATTTACACAGTAACACATTTTGATCTTTTAAATTACAATTTAAACATGTATTGCTTACTTTGGTTAAATTTTTAACAATTTCAAACAAACTTCTACCACCACTTTACACCTCTGCAGTTCCTCATCTGCCAGCAGTTAGAACTATCAAAGGCAACTTTCGGCTGAAAGATCTATAGAGGCTACATCTGAAACTGGCCACTATAGAGCAACTAAAAATTCAGTACTACTGCAACAGTCTCAAAAATAATGGCTATACTATTACACCATCAACTGTTGATTTTATGTGTATCAGTAACTCTTTATTTTGCTAGTTTATATTTTGTTGGGTAGAAGCGATAAGCACACCAACATATATATAAATAAATATATATATCTATATATATCTATATATATATATATATATATATAAAACACAACAAGTGTACAGGCACAAGCAGAAGGGGTGCACATATAAATCATGTGCAGAACAACAGAAATACAGCACACAAATTAATAAATATTTCTTCACTTTAATAAATAGGAAATAAGCAAACCCCAGAACACACAAACTACAGTCTGATCTGCAAAAACAGAGCTTCTTCAGTGATTATATATATATATATATATATATATATATATACACACACACACACACACATACATACACACACACACACGTGTGTGTGTGTGTGTGTGTGTGTGTTTGTGTGTGTGTGTGTGTAAGGATTCTTGTCTTAATGTGTACATGACAGTCAAACATATTTCAGTATAACTGCATTCTGCATCAGTATAAATAGCACTTGTATTTTCACAAAAATTAAACTTTTTAAGGTATGTTTGCATATTTGTATGTGAATAACACCTGAATTCTGAAAGAACTACATCTGGCAGAAATTCTGAGGTAACGTGGTAGATTCACCTTATATTTTATTGACACTTTACATAACCATTGGAAACTTAAGAATAGTAACCAGATATTTGCATCACAAAAGCCCACATAAGTGAGGAGCAAAGAACTAGACATATACCACATAAAAAGAAGTTATGTACCTACCATAACGTTCTATGTTAGTTGTCTTCATCTCGCCTTCTTTCTTGCTGGTTGGGATCGGAGCCGATCCTCGGCTCCGACTCGGCCATCTTCTATAGTTCGAGAGCTGTTTACTGGCTCGAGGCTACCCCTTATCCCATGATGCCTAGCGATAGCTACCCAGATCTCATTTGAAATAGCTAACCCCAGACATAGAGAAAAAAACCTGTCCAAACAAATAGGTTGAGTATACCTGTCATACTCTCTAAGTCAGTAGAGGAAACAAACCAGAGAACACTCAGCAAGTGAAACCAGAACTCCTCTTGGTCCAATAGGATAGGGGGACGGAAGGTGGGACGCAAGAAAGAAGGCGAGATGAAGACAACTAACATGGAATATTATGATAGGTACATAACTTCTTTATGTAAAGTTGTCTATCTCGCCTTCATTCTTGCTGGTTGGGATAGCGTTCCTAGCACCTACAATCCTGGGTGGCTCATTGGAACAGACTCTTCAGAACAGTGGAACCAAAGTCAGCTCTGCTCCTGGAGACCATATCTAGCTTGTAATGAGAAATAAAGGTATGAGGATTTGCCCACGTAGCAGCTGCACAGATAGAATCCATGGGCAACCTAGATTGGAAGGCTACAGAGGTGGCCAAGGCCCTAGTAAAATGACCTTTCAGTTTAATAGGTAACTCTTTGTTCCTTAATTGATAGATGAAGGTAATAGTGTGAGACAACCACCTGGATAAGGTCAGCTTGGAAACTGGGAGACCTTGTTTGCCTAGAGCACAGGAAAGGAATAGTTGGTCAGACTTCCTTGTTTCCTTAGTCCTGTGCAGATGAAAATGCAATTGTCTATGAACGTCCAATTGGTGTAATTTGTACTCTGCCTTGTTGCTGTGGTTAGGGAAAAACACAGGAAGGTCTATAGATTGGTTCAAATTATTTTCTGAGCAGACTTTCGGAAGAAATGAAGGATTAGTCCTCAGAGCAACCCTGTACTTATGAAAAACCAAGTATGGAGGACGAACACATAGTGCCTGAAGTTCAGAAATGCGTCTGGCTGAAGCAATAGCTACCAGAAAGAGTGTCTTCCAAGATAGAAACTTAATGGAGCAGGACGCTGCTGGTTCAAAGGGGGGCAGAGTTAAGGAAGTTAGTACCAAATTAAGGTCCCAAGGAGGAGGGGGATCTCTCACTGGAGGCCTAAGGAGAGTAGTCCCTCTCAAAAAGCTTTACAGAGCTTATGAGACATAATGTTTGAATTTGACAAATCAACATGAAAGTTAGAAATGGCCACTAATTGAACCCGGATTGTAGCAGAAGCGGACCCGGAATGAAAAAGTTGTGCTAGGAACTCCAGAATTTTGTGGACTGGGGCTGAAAAGGGATCTACGTTCCTAGCCTCTGCCCAACAAGAAAAACGTTTCCATTTACTAGAATAAGTTTTTCTGGCTGTGGACTTGTGAGAGGAGACAATAATCTCGCATACAGCTGGGAAGCCTGCCTAAGGTTGGAAGTGGAGCAACCAAGCTGTGAGATGGAGTATTTGGAGGGATTGATGCAACCCGCCGGATTGATGAATCAGTAGGTCTGGAATCGGATCCAGAGTCCAGGGCTGATCGAGAAGGTAATGGTGCAGGAACGGGAACCATATCTGTCAAGGCCAGTAGGGGGCAATGAGGATCATTTTGCAACCCAACGATATTGCTTTCTGTATGAGCCTTGGAATCAGGGGAAACGGAGGAAAGGCATAAAGAAGTCCCTGAGGCCAATCGTGGACTAGAGCATCTCTGGGTGAGTGACCTGGAAGAGGAAGAAGGGAGAAGTAGTTGCTGCATTTGCTGTTGAAGGGGGTGGCAAAAAGATCACAGCAAGGCTGTCCCCATTTGCGGAAGATAAAATCCACAACTTCCTGATTCAGAGACCACTCGTGAGACATGAGGATAGCTCTGCTGAGCCTGTCTGTTATGACATTGGACCTCCCAGGGATGTGTGTCGCAATCAAAAAATGTTGGGAGGAAATCGCCCACTGCCACAGTCTGAGTGCTTCTCGACACAGGGGGTAGGACCTGGTTCTGCCCTGCTTGTTGATGTACCACACCACTAACATGTTGTCTGTTTGAATTGCAATGGTCCCAGAAGGAAGAGAGTCCTGAAGGGCTTGCAATGCTAGGAGCACGGCTCTCATTTCTAGGATGTTTATGTGCAGATGGTACTCGTGGGGCTGCCAAGTGCCTTGGACTGTCCTGCCCTGATAGTGCCACCCCCACCCTATCAAGGAGGCATCTGTGGTCACTGTGGCTACCAGAGGGGGCTGAATGAAGGGTCTGCCCTGAGTCACTAGTGGGGAGACCATCCACCAGGAAAGGTGCCTTTTGCATGCTTCTGTAATCATGATCGTGTGAGATATGAGCAGCTGTTAGAAAGACCACTGTGTGAAAAGAAGCCACTGAAGGATCCTCGTGTAAAAGCAGGCCAGTGGGATTAGAAGAATGGCTGCTGCCATGGAACCCAGAGTTTGAAGGACGAACCTGACTTGGATTCTTCTGCTCTGCATCAGAATTTGTACTTGCTGATGAATTGTAGACACCCTTTCTGGCAGTAGCCTTGCGGACATGTTCCTTGTGTCTAAGTCTGCACCTATGTAGGTGATAGATTGACAGGGCAACAAGGCAGATTTTTCAAAGTTTATTGCAATGCCTAACTAATTGTGTAGTCCCTGGCTTGAAGAAGTTGATGCCTGGTAGTAGCAGTGAGGAGCCAGTCGTCTAGATATGGAAACACCTGGAATCCTCGACGTCTCGGGTGAGCCGTGACCACTGCCATACATTTGGTGAACACCCTGGGGCCTGTGGTGAGACCAAAGGGCGGAGCTCTGAACTGATAATGACTGGCTCCCAGCTGGAAGTGAAGAAATCTCCTGGAGTGCCTGTCCATCTTGATATGGTAGTACGTGTCCTGAAGATCTATCGAGCACATCCAAGTGTCCTGACCCAGAAAGGGTAGAATGGACTGTAGCGTGACCATCCGAAACTTTGTTCTTTGTACAGACCTGTTTAGTCTGCTGAGATCCAGAATCGGTCTCCAGTCCCCTGTCTTTTGGTACCAAAAAGAACCTTGAGTAAGTTCCGGATCCGTGCTGGTCTGCCGGGACTTCCTGGATGACTCTTTTTTTCTAGCAGTTTTGAAACTTCTATTACTGC
The DNA here is from genome assembly GCF_019279795.1 of Protopterus annectens. NCBI lineage: Eukaryota > Metazoa > Chordata > Ceratodontiformes > Protopteridae > Protopterus > Protopterus annectens. The sequence goes on from NC_056737.1 coordinate 502,142,334, forward strand.
TTGGTCCTTCAGATTGGGTGGAACATCTGGAAGGGATTTCCTTGACGGTAAGGGGGGTTGACAGAAGGGAATTTTGTAATCTCCAGATATAATGGACCATACCCATCTGTCTTGCGTTAAATCTTGCCAGGCTTTTGGGTACAGTGAAAGTCTTCCCCCGACTGCCTCCAGAGGTGAGCAGCCAGACAACCCTTCAGGGATGCTGAAAGGGCTTATCAAAGAAAGATTCTCTGTTGCCCTGGTTCTGCGGACCCCCCTCTGCCATGAGGGCAGTGTCTGTTGTTATTGTTTCCCCCTCTGCCCCTGGAGGAAAAATCGCTACGTGTGTCAGGCAAGGCTCCCTGGGATTTTCGGAAACACATTTTGCCACTCTTCTGACCTTTGTGGTATGGTCTAGAAGGAGTGGTAAAACGGACTCCCACGGCAGAGAGAGTCTTGCCTTCTTGCTCACACCTAGTCAAAGTGTCTTTCACCTGTGGTCCAAAAAGAAAGGAACCATCAAAGGGGGTGTTGGTGAATGATGCTTGAAAGGGTCCCGCAAAATTACACAGCTGCATCCATACATGCCTCCTAAGGGCCACACCCGTACCTGCGGCTCTATTCGCACCATCGGCTGCATAGAAAATGAGTCTCATGGAGCAGTTAACAACAGAATTAAACATCGCCAGCTGGGAATCTACTTTAGCTTGAGCACCCGCAGCTGATGGATCTTAAAGGGTATATCTCCGAGCTCTTTAAGGAGATCCCTCTGAAGCCAGGTAAAATGACATACATAGTTCAGTGACCTCATAGAAAAGGTCGCTGAAGCAAACATTCACTTCCCGTATCTGTCCATGGTCCTAGACTCCTTGTTAGGAGGATGGACAGATGAAGAGGTCTCTGCTAACTCTTTTTTGGTGGCAGCTGCTACCACCATGGCATCAACAGGAACACCTTTGGTAAGGAACTGCTTATCTTGGGGTACTGTGATGAATTTGCCAGGTCTACTCGGAGTTGGTTCCACTGTATCCGGAGCTGACGAAGCCTTTCGAGCCACCACTGCCATAAATGGATCGAAAGGTGGAGAAACCCAGGAGGTGGAAGGTCGGGAGCCTAACGCATCCAGAAATACAGACTCATCCTTGGTAGGGGCTAGGGAATTCCAGTTCCCTCTCTGCTTAAGTATTTCTAGGATATCCGAGAAGGAAACATCTTCAGAGGGGGATCTCGGGGACCCTTCCGATTCATCTAAGTCTGTATCAGAAGTGACAGACTCAGGGGAGTCAATGTGCTTCCTCTTGCACTTCTTCTTATGAGGGGGCTCCTCTGAATGATCAGGGGAGGCCTCAGAAGAAGAGGAAACACCCAATGGGGTGCCCTGTAGCGCCACGCTTGGGGTCTGGAAGAGGAGCAGAGGTTGGCACAGGCACTACAGGGGACGGAGCCAGTGGGGCCGATAGTGGAGCTGACTCAGTGGCCAGCACACTCCTCATGACATCAAAGGCGTCCCTGCCATGATGCAGAGAAAGCTCCGGTTCCAAGGAAATCGGAATCTTTCTCTGCACCGAGGGAAACGGCTCTGAGGCTGATGTAGGAGCCGAGCTGAACTGCGCTGAAGCTCCGAGAGGGAGAATGGGGTCGGACAAGGGTCTGATGCCACTCGCCCCCTCGGAGCTGACAAGGGAGTGCCGGTGCCCAGATCCCTTGATGGACAGCACCACCGAGGGGATCGGAGCCGACGACGGAACCGAAGGAGGTAGAGTTATTGGAGCCAATGGTTCCACTACTCGAACCCCAACGAACTCCGGCTCCGAACTCATTGGAGTTGGAGGAGGAACATTGATAGAAGTGGATGGAGCCGACACCTGTTGAGGAGGGCTGGACAACATCTTGGCAAGTGCCTGCGACTTTAGCAACCTACTGACTACTCTCTCCACATCGTGATCCTACAGCCTAGAGGATCAAGAGGAGAGAGAGGATCTGTGACTGCACTCGCTCTGAAGCAAGGGAGATCGAGGAGCCGAATGTAACGATTCCAATGAAGGGGACCTCAGCCTCCTCTTGTGGCTCCGCGAAGGCTCCGAAGTTTCTGATGAGCCGAAGGGGAGATATTATCGGTGCCAGTCGGAACCGAAGTAGAAGGTAGAGTGTGAACCGAGGACGGCTCCGAACTTGTAGCCATTGGCTTCGTAGATTTAGGGGATTTCACAGGCTGAGAGGTCTTGGCCGGTGAATCCTGGGGCTTTAAAAGACCCCTAAGAATAAGCTTCTTCTTACGCTCCTGCAGGACTCTTGGACTAAATGCATGGCAGATAGAACAAGAGTCCTGCAGGTGCACAGCGCCTAAACAATAGACGCAAGAAGTGTGCCCATCTGTCAGAGACATTTTCTGACAGCATGAGTCACACTTCTTGAATCCAGACACTTTGGATTCCTTTGACATCTTGAAAGAAGGAAACAAATACCAAAACAGCTACCAAAGTAAACAGTCTACACAAAAAATACACTGTACTAACTATAGCTAAAGGATTTTTTTTTTTTTTTTAATAGGAAAAGCCTCTAACTTAAATGGCTAACCTATGAAAGAAAAGTAGAAGGAAAGCCTCTAACCTAAACGGCTAACCTGACAAGAAGGATAGAGGGGGGAGGGGCGGGGGAGAAATCTCTAAGTTAAACGAGTTCTACAAGAAGGGAAGGATACTACAACTAAACACCAGCTATCACAAAAAACAAGACTAAACGTTAACAATAAAACACAAAAAAAATATATTTCTAAAGTAAGAAAGTTATACGAAAAAACTTTATACGAGCCTGAGCCAGAAAAGTGACACCTTGCAGCTGAAGCAGCAAACGAGATCCGGGTAGCTATCGCTAGGCATCATGGGATAAGGGTTAGCCTCGAGCCAGTAAACAGCTCTCGAGCTATAGAAAATGGCCGAGTCAGAGCAGAGGATCGGCTCTGATCCCAAAGAGCAAGAACGAAGGTGAGATAGACAACTTAACATCAATGATTCTGTGGTTAATATGCACTGTCAAAGTTCAGCATAACAACTGCAGACATTGATATTTAAGGGGCACAATTAAGTAGTATTTTTAATCATGTCTGTAGGTGGAATCATTAGAACCATTTATCTTTTGTGACTCCTGTTAACACACTCTAATGGCTAAGAACAGACAACTTAAAGTTTACTGCAGTTTGGTCTAAGGCATATATATCATGAAAGGATTAAAAGATCTGAAAAAGTACAGTTCTTTAAGTAAACTTACCATAACATACAATTGCTTAAGTAAAATTACCATAACAGTAGATGTTTGAATGACCACTGCTGCAGTAGCTTCAGGTATATGGGTTATACCCTGCCAAGAATATAAAAGCCAGCCAGCTTCCAAAGCTTCAGGGTACCTTCCACATATACAAACCATCAGGCAGCTCAAGCTGAGCTGACTAAAAGGCAAGTTTGGTTGGACAGCCCTTCAGAGCTTTCCTACCAACAAGAGAGGGGGGTGAGTGGGAGGCTGAGCCCAGAAAGGACAATGCTAGTAAAAACAAAAAATAAATATCCACACCCTGGTACAAAAGAACGCACCAAAAACAAGGGGGATGGAGAAGGTGTGGCTACTGCAGCAGTGATCATTTGAACAACTACTGTTATGCTAAGTTTATTTACACAACTGTACTATGTTCATCATATTGATCACTGCTGCAGTCACCTTAGCTAAATAGGTAGATTACCCAAGCTTAGTAAATTTGAGATGTGGAAGGAGAAGAGTGCAGGAGCTCCTGGAGAATGTTCCTTGCAAAGTCTGACTTGGACCTAGAGAAGGAATCAAGCTTATAGTGTTTTGTGAAAGTATGCACAGAGAACCAAGTAGCATCTTCTAGAATACTTTTAGAATCCAACCTTTTCCAAAACACCACAGTTGAAGCCAAGGTCCTGGTAGAGTGGGCCTTGACTGCCTGGAATAGTTTTGTTTTTGTAAGTCTAACAAAAGGTAATAGCCTTAGCAACCATATGGAAATAGTCTGTTTTGACACATGTTATCCCTTCTCTTACCTTCACAAGAAATGAGCAATTGAGTCAAAGATCAAAAAGATTTAGTTCTGTCATGATAGTACCCAAGTTGCCTGTGGACATCCAAGGTATGGAGTATCCTTTCTCCCTCAGTTTTAGGTTCAGGAATGAAAACGGGGAGATGGATAGTTTGGCTAAAAGTAGACTCGGATACCACTTTAGGCATAAAAAGAAGGATTAGTTCTCAAAGAAATCCTGTCCCTGTGGAAAATGAGACAGGACTGACTCACCATAGGAGCTTGCAACTCAGATACTCTTCTCGCAGAGGTCAGAGCAATCAATAAAACAGATTTCCATGTTAAGAACCTCAAGTCAGCCAGGTTAGCTGGTTCAAATGAAGCAAGCATTAGCTTCTCTAACACAAAATTAAGATCCTAAGAAGGAGCCATCAGTTACTTGGAGGCCTGTTGTGCAAAACTCCATTCAAAAACACTGTGACATAAGATTGCCTTGAAAGACGAGTATCCACAGGTAGACATGCTATAATGGCAGATAAATTAACTTTAAAAGAGGAATAAGAAAGACCATAAAATAGTAAATCACACAAATATTTAAAACCAGAGAACACCTAGCCCTGAATGGGTGTTGGTTATGTTGCTGGCACCAACTAGCTAACCATTTCCATTTGCGAATAAATGATTTTCTAGTAGCAGGCCTTCTTGTCTTCAATAGTACCTACTGCAAATCCTCTGTAAACAGGTGCCTAAAAGGAATTAAGACCCTATCATCCAGATAGTCAACTGAAGTTGATTGATGGAGTGTATCAAACACCTCCGTTCTTGTGTGAGTAGTTCCAGTCTATAAGGAAGCTTGTGGTAATTGCCCTTAGCCATTTCCAAAAGAAGGGAGAATACCTGTTACTTGGGCCAGAAAGGGAGTTGCCACAGAGATCACAGATGATCACAAACATGGCCACAGTACTGTCATCCACCTATGACTCAGGCAAATTGTTAGTCTGCTGTGATGGCAAAAGCTATATGCTTAACTTTTTCTTTACATGGATAGAAAAAGACTGACTATGGGACCGACAGACTGCTCAAGCCGAAAATCATGCCTCTTTCCCGGGGAAAGCAAGCAGCAAATGCTGTTAAAAAGCAAAAGTTTTTAAAAGTCACTTTTTGAAAAACAAATAATAAAAAGCATTTTAAAACACTTTGTCAGCCCCACGAAGAAAATTAACAATTTCTCCTCAGAAAAAATGGTTTACAGTTACTTTTAAAAGCCCTCCTATTTAAATGTACAGTACAGTCTCATGACAATCCATTAAAACACAAACTCTTAGCCTTAAAATAACTTCACTGAAGAGGAAAGTATTATAATAAATTAAAAAAATAAATAAATAATGGAAGTTTTTTACCCAAAAGGGACTTATCTGCATGGCAAAGGAACAGCACAAGCCAACCATCGATCCTAAAAAGCCTCAGAGGAGCATACTCTTCAGCAGCAGTAAAGCTCTGAAGGGCTTGGCACCCAGACTTGTCTTTTAGTCAACTTAGCTCAAGCTGCCAGACACTTTTTGTGCATGGAATGTGCCCTGAAGCTTTAGAAGCTTGCTCGCTATTTCATTCTTGCAGGATACAACTTACATAGCTTAGGCTGCTGCAGCAGTGAAATCTGTAGTGTCTGCTGTGACAGATTGAGCTAGGGTTGGAAAAACAAATGGAAGACTTACAGTCAAGGGAAATCTGTTATTTCCCGCAAAGCAATTCTCTCTCCTCACAAAACCCAAAACTGCAATTATAAATTCCATAAGGTGAGAAAGTTGGGTCCACATAGTTTTCAAGGATGACTGGATTTTTCTCAAGTATAACCTAGTAAGAGGAATAATAATAATCATAGATGCCATAAACCCTAGCATCCTGTGATACTTTCTGGCTGAGGTCTGACACTGATTTGGGAAGCTCGAGAACATTTACAGATGCAAGTCTACTTTCTCCCAAGTTAGGAATGCTTGCATGAAGTATCTAAAAGGCACACTAGAATCACAGTTCTGTGGGATGGAATTAATGATGATTTTTGCCTGTTGGTCTTAAAGTCCAGGTTAAGAAAGAAGTTTGTAACCCATGAAAGAAACTCTTGATATCTGGAAGAAGACTCTGCAGGATAATTAAATAATTTAAATAAGGAAATATGTAAGAACCTTGCAGTCTTGAGCTGGCTGTCAGAGGAGCTGGACATTTTGTACACACCGAAAGGCTAATGCAGAGAACTGATAATTTGACCCAGACACACAAAATCTGAACTCTGTGGTAATTGGAATGTGAAGCTAGCATCCAGAGTTACCATGAAACCTAGAAAGAGAATAAGAGGTAGCAAACTTTGCAGGGTTAACATCTTGAACTTTGGTACTGTCACAAACAAGTTGAGAAAATACAGGTCTAGAACTGGTCTTCATGAAGGATCTTTCATTGTTACCACAAGCATTCTGTAATAGAATCATTCTTTGGGATATTGGTTCTATGACACCTAAAGAAAGCATCTGTTGAGGTAGCTGAGGAAAAAAAATGGTTCCGTTCAAGGGACATGGGGGGATTCCTTAAAAAGAGAGCATGTCTATATACTGGCATTTGTAATCTTCCTGAACAATTCTCAGAACCCACTTGACTGAAAAATCTGTTGCCAACAAGGGAAAAATCAGAAAAGTTTTTGGGATGGATTTGAAGGAGAGGAAGAAGGAGGTGTGAGTGGAGGAAGAATACTGCATAACAATTCTGAAGTTGAGTTCTGTCACATTTTCTGAAAGGATCCCTGCTTCTTTTTTAGACTCTCTGTTGTCAACCCCTTTTAGATCTCTTGTTTGCTGGAAGCATGATGGGATTGTATGTTTTACTTTTGAAAAAAAAAAAAAACGGGGATTTGAATGACTTAGATATTACTAATACCCTAGATCAAGTTACCTGTTTCACCAATCCGTTTGACAACCTGAGTAGCAGGTGGACCAAACAAACCTCCCTGTCCAAAGAAGAATTCAAAATATCAGGATTTTATGACTTTAGATTACATATCCAGGCAAAGTGTCTCATCACAACAGAAGTAGCTGTAGCCCTGGAAACATAGTCAGAAAAATCATACCCACTTTTCAAACAATGTTTACAAACTTGAGAAAGAGTACTGATAATAGGATTCAGAAAAGATCTGCCTTATGAAGGTAAAATGATAGAAAATTTTCTAAAACTGTCCACACAAGTCAACCAGAATTTCAATACATCTGCTTGATAATTCAGAATCCTGAAGCCTAGTGTTGAAGATGAGGAATCTCTTTTTCCAAACCTATCAAAGGTTTTACCATCCTTGTCCAAAAGAGAAGGAACAGCATTAAAAAGAAGTTATGCCTTATCATAACATTCCATCTGTGTTGTCGATCTTCACTTATCCTTGAATGTGGGTTCGGTTCCAAACCTCAGAACTGATTCAGCCATTATTCCAGCTTATGCCTTCCAAAAAACTCTCAATCTAAGCTCTACCTACAATGCTCCTCACAAGATTACCTCAGATTGAGTTTGCAAACAACAGTGGCAAATAAAAGATCAGAGACCATATCTGTATTTCTATAATGAAAGCTAATATTTGGAGAGATCCGATCAATCAAGAGACCTAAAGGCAGAAGGAAGGAGGGTGGGAATGTCAAGGATAAGTGAAGACTGACAACACAGATAGAACATTATGGTAAGACATAACTTCTTTATCTGATGTTGTTAATCTTCACTTAATCCTTGACTGTAGGACAGAGTCACCACCACCTGAACCTTGGGAGGTCTCATGGAAGAATATTCCTGAGCACCACTGAGCCGAATGATGCACGTGCTCTAGAGACCAAATCCAGTTTGTAATGCATAGTAAAGGTATGAGGAGATGCTCATGCTGCCGCTGCACAAATATCATCTATGGAAGCTCTGTCATGAAAAACTGCAAACGCGGCTATTGCTCTTGTTGAATGCATTTTTACATATCCTGGTGGATGCATTCTCTTTTTGTTACAAACAAAAGTGATACAGTCTTTAAGCCATTTAGCCAGAGTAACTTTAGAAGCTGTTCTTCCTACAGCAACTGAAGAAAAGGAAACAAATAGCTGATCAGATTTTCTAATTTCTTTTATTCTGTGAAGGTAGAAACGTAATTGCCTATTCACATCTAGCAAGTGTAGACAGTACTCGCCTTTATTCGAAAAGTTGGGAAAGAAAGCTGGGAGTTGTATAGTCTGATTAATATTTGCTTCGGATACAACCTTTGATAAAAATGAAGGATCTCTTTGCAGGGAGACCCTGTCTTTATGAAAGATTAAATAGGGAGGTTTGCACAATAAGGTCTGTATCTCATATATCCTCCTAGCAGAAGTAATAGCTATTAAGAATAAAGTTTTCCAGGAAAAAAACGTCAAATCACAATTTGTGGAAGGTTCAAAGGAAGAATGAATTAATGATTGAAACACCAGATTCAAAATCCCAAGGAGCACAGGGTTCTTTATATGGGGTCTTAGCATTAAAGCTCCTTTCAAAAAAGCTTTGCAAAGTTTATGTGACATTAAGGCAGAATCATTTAAATTGGTATAAATGCTAGAGATTCCAGCAAGATGCACTCAAATAGTAGAGGCAGATGCTCCTGCTTTAAAAAGTGAAGTTAGGAATTCTAGGAGTTTCTCAATAGGTGTAGAATGTGGGTCAGGATTAGACTCTGACATCCATTTAGAAAACTTTATCCACTTGTTAAGGTATAATTTCCTTGTTGAAGGTTTGTGGTAAGATAGAATGATGCATTGAACTGAGGAAGTGAGAGATGAATGCCTGGAAATCACGGGAACTGGAGAAGCCACGCAGTGAGCCTGAGATTCTGAAGATTCGGATGAACTAGTCCCTCCGGGTGGGACAACAGGTCTGGAGCTGGGTCCTGCATCCACGGTATCCAAATTAGATGAGGCCAAAGGAAGGGAACTCAGACTTGTTGAGGCCAGAATGGGACAATGAAAATTATTATGTTCTTCAACATGTTGGCTTTCTTTAGAAACTGGGATATGAGAGGAATTGGCTTAAAGGCATACAACAGATGGGGAGGGCAATCGTGAAGGAGAGCATCTCTCAGTGGCTCCCCCAGAGGAGGGATTAGGGCAAAGTAACTGCTACACTTGTTCAAGGGAGACGCAAACAGACTGTAGCAGAGTTGGTCACAGTGGAGGAAAATATTTTCTGCCACCAAAGGACTGACAGACCACTTGTAAGGCATGAGGATGGTCCTGCTCAATTGGTCCACAATCATGTTGGAACTCCCCGGAATGTGCATTGCTAAAAGAAAGTGGCCAGAGGAAATTGCCAGTTGCCACACTCTGAGTGATTCTCGACAAAGAGGGTAAGACCTGGTCCCCCCTTGCTTGCTGATATACTAAACTACTGACATATTGTCTATTTGAATTGCAATTGTTCTGAAGGGCAAGGTTGCCTGAAATGCCTACAACTCTAAGAGCACTGCACTCATCTCTAGAACATTGATATGCATACTGGCCTCCAGCTGGAGCCAAGTGCCTTGGACTGTCTTTCTCACATAATGCCCCCCCACCCCATTTGGGACACACCCATGGTCACTATGGCTAGGGGTTGATGGGGGACAAAGGGACGACCTGATAAAATTGTGTTGGAAAGGAGCCACCAAATCAAATCTTCCTTGCAGTGATTAGTGATTGTAACCAAATGGGACAGACTGATTCAGTAAAGGCCACTTAAATGCCAGAAGCCACTAAAGAATTCACATGTGATATCTCCCAAGGGGAACTATGGTGACAGAGGCTGCCATTGAGCCTAGAGTTTGAAGAAAAATTCTTGCTGTTACTTTCTTGTTGTGAATGATCTGGCTGACTTGCGATATTATCCTTTGAAGACTTTCGATGGAAAGAGATGCAATGCCAGTTGATTGTGTCGAGCATCACTCCAATGAACTCCAACTGTTGAGATGGTTCTAAACGGGGCTTTTTGTAATTTATAGTGATACCCAAGTCGGAATAAAGGAGAAGAATATAGTCTTGTGCCTTTACAAGTAGACACCTGGTGGGAGTGGTAAGGAGCCAGTCATCTAGACATGGAAACATCCGTAATACTAAAAGTTTGAGGTGAGCTGCTACCACTGCCATGCATTTAGTGAACAGCATGGGAGCTGTGATGAGGCCAAAGGGCAGTGCCCTGAACTGATAATGACTGGCTCCTACTTGGAAGTGCAGAAATCTTTTGGATTGCTTGTCCATTTTTATATGGTAATGTGCATCCCGAAGATCTATTCAGCACATCCAATCATCTTTTTCCAGGAAGGTAAGTAGAGACTAAACTGTAACCATCTAAAATTTGGTTTGTGAAACTGATTTGTTCAACAGACTGAAATCCAGGATTGGTCTCCAGCCCCCTGTCTTCTTTGGCACTAAAATGAATCTTCAGTAAATTCCATATCCTATTTGGTCTGGCGGGACTGCTTGGATGACTCTTTTGTCAAGCAGTTTTTGAATTTTGAAGACTGCTACATCCCTGTGACTAGGTGGAACATCTGGGATTCTTCTCAATCTCTTTGGTTGTTCTGAAAAAGGGATATTGTAACCTCTGCACCCAATTGTCCATTGTTATCCTTAGCCAGGCAGATTGGTGCAGGGATAATCACCCCCGAAATACCGCCAGAGGATGGCAATCGGGCATCCTTTCAGGAACGTTGATAGGAGTTACCAGGGAAAGAATCCCTGGTACCCTGATTCTGCAGACCACCTCTGCCTCTAGCGTGATGTATTCCATTATTACTTCACTCTCTGCCCCAGGGAAAGTCACTGCCAAGTGAGTCATGGAAAGGCCCTTGAGACTTCTTGAACCATAGCCTTTCACTTCTCTGGTTCCTGGAATAAGGCCGTTGAGGAGTGGAAAAGTGCACGCCCAATGCAGAAACAGTTTTTCCATCTTTCTCACATCTGGCCAGTGTGTCTAACTTTGGGACCAAACAGGGATGTTCCGTCAAACAGAACACTGACAAAAGAAGACTTAAATGGCTCCATGAAATCACATAAGCACATCCAGGTGTGTCCCCTAATGGGTACGCCTGAACCCGCTGCTCTAATCGTCCCTACGGCAGCATGCACAATTAGCCTCATGGATGAGTTGGAAATGGATTCTAGGGTGGCAAGCTGAGAAGCTACCTTGTCTCGAACTCCTTCAGCTACTGGTCCTGTGAGAGTATCTGACAGCTCTTTTATCAGCTCTCATTGAAGTGTCATAAAATGTGCCATGTAATTCAAGGACCTGAGAGCAAAGGTCAATGAAGCATATATGAGCTTCCCAAATCTATTCACTGTCCTAGACTCTCTATTAGGAGGATGATGGTAGGACTTTCATCGGCAAGTTCCGTCTTGGTAGCTTCCACTACCACCATGGCGTCCACGGGTATTCCCTTGGCACAGTGCTGCTGATCCTGGGGAGCTGAAAGAATACTCTCTGGTCTTTTAGGAATTAGCTCGATAGTGTCAGGCAATTTCCGGGCCTGCTGAGCAATCAATTTAATGAGATTGTCAGAGGGTGGAGAGATGCAAGAGGTAGGGGGTTGGGTATGAAAAGCCTCTAGGTATCCTAATTCCTCTGAAGAAGCCTGGAGGGAAGTCTAGCCACCCCTCTGTTTTAGGATGTTTAGGATGTCCCCAAAGGAAACATCTTCAGGGGGTGACTTAGGGGAGCCGTACCTTTCACTGAAATTGGTATCTTCAATGTAAGACTCATCAGGGCAGTCTAAGTGCTTCCTCTTGCTCTTTCTCTTCAAAGGTACCTCTTTGGTGGGATGCTCCAGAGAGGTATCTGAAGAGGACATAATGACCATTGTTAAATCCTGAGTCTTTTGTGTCCAGTGTCCCAGGGAAGAGACCAGGGAAAGTTCCAGTCGAAGGGAAGGGCAAGACATTTAGTTCAATAAGGAAGGCATAGATTGTTTGCCCACAATGGACAAGCCCTCTCCATGGCCTGGGTCAGCCCCCCCCCCCCCATAGAGGGATGGGAGCCTGGAACCAAAACATACTCCTTCGGAACCATGGTCCCACCTCACACCAAAGAGGCTGCCTCTGAAGCCGAAGCCAGAGATGAGCTTACATGTGCTGAAATATCAAGGGGCATGGATGGCTCCAAAAAGATGGAGTGGAACCCTGCCCCTGGAACCAGCAATGAAGTTTTGACCCCGGGAGGTCTCTGGATCCGACAAACCCGAAGAAAGCAAGGTGACTATCGGTGCCAGAGAAGAATCTTTAACTGGCACCAAAACAGTTAAAGCTGGAAAAGTCAGACTTCAAAGGCTCAGCTGGAGTCAGAGAAAGAACAAAGCTGGAGTGGAAATTGGCATGGTTCCAGAGGTGTGAATACTAGGAAGCACAGAAGAGGGTAATCCCCTTGCCACCAGGAGCTGATCTACCAATCTCATGATATCAGATTCTGTTAAGCTCTTGGTGGATTGGATGGAACAAACCGAAGTACATCTGGGGGAATGTCTTTCCTAAAAGGGACCTGGAGGACGGTCACGAAAAAGGTCCACAGAAGGTTAATACCTCATTTGCAGCCTGTCCTTGAAGGAAAACAACTTTAGTTCCAAGGAAGAGGGTACTGAAGGTTTAAAAGGTACCAAAAACAAGAAGTACAAAACAGCAATCGGTGCCGATGTAGTCGGTGTAGATGCCAGCACCGATGGCACAGAAGACTTGTTCCACCGGTTCAGAGGTATTTATGGGAACCATGGAAACTTTAGAAATCTTGACAGGTGGTTCCAAAGAAATTGTTGGAACTGAGCTGCTCCTCTTCTTGGATGTTTCATGCTTGCTAGAGGAGGAAGGAGAAAGAGGATAACCCAAGTGTGATGACTGCAGCAGGGTACCACGATGAACATCTGACATCAGTTTTACTACAAAGACATGCATCTGGAGCATTTCTCCCTGGGCCTCCGCTGAAAATTGGCTTCATTCCAAGTCGGACTTTCCCATTAAACAAATGTTAAATAAAAATTAATAATAAATAAAATAAGGCCTTTTCAAAATCAGATTTTAGCAGTCCATTTAAAGTCAATTTGTTTTTATGGTCTACCACAGCCCAATGGCTAAAGCTGTGACAAATGGCACAGTTTTCTTGCAAACAGTAGACATACAGAGTGTGTCCATCCAAGTTTGGAAGTTTTCTGTCACACTTCTGGCATCTTTTGAAGCCAGAAGGTTTTTTTTTTTTTAGGTTTTTCTGCCATCTCACAAGTCTCTCACACACCCACACAGACAGAGAAAGCTGACACAGCTAGAAAAGGGGATTTTTTTTTTTTTTTTTTTTTAAGACTACAAAAAAAAGAAAAGTTGTACCAGCAATGGTACTTTAGAAATACCAATTAAGGTAAAAGGAAGAAGTACCAGTAATGGTACATTAGATTTACTGAAATGGGAGAAAGAGAAGAACTCAATGACAGACACTAAGAGGAGTAGGTAGTTAAACAAATACGTTTTATCAGAAAAGCTATAAAGAACTTAAGAGTTTTTATATATTATGCTGTTGCTCGAAAGCTCAGAGGAGAGAATGGGTTTGGCACTATGAAGCAACAAACAAGATCTGAGGTAATCTTGCATGGAGCATTACGGGTAGAGCGTAGCTCAAGAATTTTTTGGAATGCACGAGCTGGAATAATGGTAGAGTCGGTTCCAAGGTTCGGAACCAAACCCACAGTCAAGGATTAAGTTAAGCCTGACAATATCAGATCCACAATTTTGTTATCAGCTGGAAATGAAACAGAAATAACTGCTGGATCAGACCTAATGTGAGAAAACAAATACTTATTAGACTGAGAAACTTTATAATGTCTATATGCCTTTCTGGGGACTGAGGATTGACTATCAGGGTTGCTGCAGACAGAAAAAAAATCCATCCTCCAAGACTGGAAGAATATGAGTAGAATGTGGCATATCCACTTCCATCAATCCATAGCATCTCGTCAAACAGGGTGAAACATCCATTTCCTCCCACAAGAAGATTTTGTTCATTCTTGACACAGTATAAAGGAAAACTCCTCAACTGGAAACATTCTGCTCAGAATTGGAATCAGGGGCTTGCAAACATAATGCAAAAAAAAAAAAACACTTGTTCCTGTCAATATATCAGAATCCCCCTGATAAAACAGCTACAGGAATTGTGGAACTAAAGCTAATGCCAGCATTATCCTGCTGATCAACAAGATTTAAAGCCTGCAATAATCATAAGCTTCATCTTTATCAACAGACAGTGGTCCAAGGTGAAATGTGTCTAACCTTTTGGTCCTTTTTTCTAGGGATATTCCTAGAAGGAGACCAACTAATGGACAGCACTTCAGTTTGGGAAATACGTCTCTTATCTATGCCAGCCAGGGAAGAACCTCCTAGGAAAACTTCATTACTCAAAGATGAAGGTTACCCAATGTCTGGTATGAGCACTGGAAGAGCTGAAAAGAACATAGCTAACTCCCAGTCTAGGTTGGCTAAAAAAAAGCTACAGCAGAAGGTCCCAGACAAACCAATGAGTGGTCTGAGGAACCAGCTCAGCCACTGCAGTCACCCACCAACAGATGAGGCCTAGACTGAGCATGCAGTACAGACAAGGGCTCTAACTTTTTTTTGTTTGTTTTTGTACAGCCAAAGTAAGAACGACATGATTTCTAAGGGAATGCATGTTCCTGAATAGGAAGAAGCCTGCTTGCCAGTAAGCATTGCTAGGAGTAGTCAGTTCAAAGGTATGTTGCCACTGTAGTGTTTGCTGCCAGTACAGACACTCAACCTTCCCTACAGGCTCCACAATATACTATAAGCTAAAGTACATAAGTAGTACACTTTTGTTTTCCACAACAACGTAGTGCCCCTTCATTAAAATGTCACTGCCTTATAAAAAATGCAGGAAAGTTGTCAAGTAGTGTACACAGGCATGAACTGCTGTCTCACACAATACAATATATTGGCAAATTGAGACATCAAATTCTCACAATTAAGATGCTTAATCACTAGTGCAGTGAACACCAATAGATAAGCCATGGTTTACTTCTGCAATACAAAAATCAGACAGTATTACCTAGAGGAAGCATTGAAAAAGGCTCGAGTGAGCTCCCCAGCAGAGAGCACACCCGCTGGGAGCCTTATTGAAGGCTATATAAAAGGTTGCTCAGCCTTTCTCAAGGCTACTACAGTTGGACTATCCACAGTCTTTCTCAAGGCTACTACAGTTTGATTATCTACAGCCCTCCCAGATGCCACTACAGGGGGCACCCCTCAGGAGCCTTTCTCACGGCTGTACTGCAGTTCCCACTCTGTAGAGCCTTTTTCAAGGCTTCCACCAGGGAGGACTCCTCCTAGCTGCATTACAAGGGTAATTGTGATGGCATTTTTCCTCCTCTCACCAGGAGCTCTTTACCCCACTCCTCACAGTCTACCTTACTTGGCTTTGCATCTTGTAGTATTAGGGACTTATGGATGGGATAAATATGAAGCAAAGTGGGAAAGGATGTACCAAGGAGAGGTTATGTGAATTACAGCGTTTTTGTAACATTATTTTATATATTGCGGCCCACAAAATGTGGGGGGCCCTGACATTTTATTTATTTATGCATGGATGTAGGTATGTATGTCTTGTTTACTTTAAGATCCAGCTAGATTGCAAATTACTTCCAATACAGCCCTAGGAAGAAAAGCTCTTTACATAATACAATATAATAACACTTTAAGGGCATTAGAGCATGTTTGAAAGTTTGCTGCACTTGAATGACAATCACACTTTATTTTTCATGTATGTGGTCCTCTTATATCCCCACCCAAATTCTTGCTGACTATAAAAGCCCTGCCCAACCATACATGTGCCTGATCATTGTGTTAGGGTGGGTGAGTGAATGCATTCCAAAAGATCACCTAAAGTGAGCAAAGTCTGAGAGCTGTAGTCATCCAGTCTGATCTTACAGATTTTGAAATCACATCAAAACATCAGCTTTGAGGTTGGCACATAAAGTATATACCTGTCTCAGGCTGGATACAGCATTTGAGCAAACACAAATGGAACCCTAAATCATAATGAAACTTAGGGCATTTAACTGTTTGTAAAGAAAGAGAGACATTTATTTTATAACTAGGTTTGCTCCATTTGTTCATAAAATAATAACTGTTGTTAACAGAACAATGATGATCCAGAGGGAAGCAGAATGAAAGAAAATACCACTGTTGTTGGTAGGTCTTGATGCAGTGAAATCATTCAATAGAGTAAGGTCAGATTTTATGAATAGGGTAATGAAAGTATTTGTATTCCTTGATACAATAATACACTTAATTAGGAAAATATACGAGGGAATGAAGGCAAAAATTAGAGTGGGAGGGTTCCTCTCTGATAAGCTGCATCTAAACAGAGGAACCAGGCAGGGGTATCCTCTTTCCCCTTTGCTATATGCATTATATTCAGAGCCACTGGCAAAAAAAAAGAAAAAAAAGGGGGGGACTCAAAACTTCAAGGACATAATTGGTATGGTAATCAAGAAATGTTGGCTTTATATGCAGACAATATTATTTTGTACCTGAAAAAAAAAACAGAAAAGGACATCTTAGTGCTGTATAACACTCTGAGTCAGGTTGTTTTTTTTTCAGGATATAAAATTAATGAAGACAAAGCAAAGGCTATAGCTGTAAACTTTATACTCACACATTAATTGTTTCAGTAATACCATGGAGACATGATAAAATGACTAGGAGTGTGGGTTATAAAGGATTCTGTTTTGGCAGATAAGGATATGTGGGAAGAGACTAAACAAAATATAATACAAAAACCTGAGAAACTGGAAACTCATATTTATGGATAGCAAGTCACAAGCAGTGGACATGTTTTCAGTCACTTTAGTTTTATATACAGGTCACACATTTTTTTATCAACCAGAGGAGAAGTTGTGGACAGTCAAATGGAATAAGTTAATCCTTCCAATAGAGCAAGGTGGTTTAGGATTACCTGACTTGAAGGGATATTTTAGAGCTACATGATTAATGCTCATATAGATAACACAACCATAAAACTATAATTCAAAGCGGAAAGGGATGATGATGAAGTAGGGGGAAATTCACGAAATAATGACAAAGAGAGGGATTTTGGATGCGATCCTTGAGGAGAATAACAATCATACAGAATATTAAGTATCCAAAAGTATTCTAAGAACTAAGTCAACATGAGGCTGGAGAAAGGAGACTCTGCTGTTAAAAATGACTTCAATTAGGTACAGAGAATAGGCAAGCTGGGACTGGAATTTACTGGAGAAAACTGACAAAGGAACCAAAGTATTGGGGGCAACTAACTAGAGAAGGAAAGATAACAGAATGGGAAGAGGCTAAGAAGATATTTGGACTGCAGGCTACAGACTGCTTTCCCTGTCAGGAACTGTGATCAGTGTATATGGAAGAAAAAAAAAAGAACCAGAGAATCCTAAGTGAAAGACTGAAACTAGAACAGAAGCTGCTGTTAAAAAAAAAGATAATTAGTACTGCATATAAAATATCGTATGATAACAGGTCTATATTAGTTTGCCGAAATTTATTTTCAGTGAACACATTCGTCAACCCATATTCAGTGAAAATCACTTCTGTGATTCTTTGAATAATCCAAGGGCAAAGAAATACTTGCCCTGCAGCACAACGGACCCACATCTAGCTAAATCGAACCTACCCAAGTGGGGGGCTTTGCACCCACACCCCTAACTATATATAAAAACTCAGAGATCGCACTACAGTGGAGAAAAGGGCAAAGGTTTGTAGTTGCCAACTACGTCTTTGCCCTTTGAATATTCAGCGAATCACGGAAGTGATTTTTGCTACACAGGGGCCAATAAATACTTGTTCACTGAAAATAGATTTCGGGGAACTAATATTACTCTATAATAAAAGGAAAAAATTGCTGTCCAGGACCAAGAAGGAACAGGTGGCTAATAGGAAGCAATCTATCCATGATAACTAAAGGAATGAATCAGAAGAGGTTGTAAAAGATTGGGAAGAGAGACTGGGCAAGCAATTCACAAGAAAAAATAGCAGGACAAGTACGGTTTGCAAATATGCAGCAAGTTTAGATGATTTAGTATTTTTGCTTGCAAGTGTTTGCATAGGTATTTTTATAACACAAGCAGACTCCAAAGAATTTTTCCTCAGGTAAATAGCAAATGTTGGAGGTGTGATGGGAAAAAAAAATGTAACTGGGAATATATGTTTTAGGAGTGTAATGAGTTTGCAGATTTTAAAAATGAGTAAAACAAAGTCGATGTAAAATGCCCAAACAACAAAACTGATAAACCAAAATGAAAAGGCACTTCTGGGATGACGACCACGATCCAAAATTCAAACTTTGATAACACCCGTGATAAAATACAAATTAATATAAAACACACACACAGACGCTTAATGTTTCACTGTGTTTTCGTTTTATAAAAAACTTCATCAGATGTGAGCGTACCACTATACCACCACTTTTTATATCCATTGAACCCTTCTACAAATTATATATATTATGTTTACCATTTTCTTAATTTTATGTATAGTGGTTTCTTTATGCTTGTAAATGATGATTGGATAATTGGTTTATAGGCGGGTTCAATGGATATAAAAAGTGGTGGTATAGTGGTATGTTGACATCTGATGAAGTTTTTTTTTTTTTTATAAGACGAAAACGAGGTGTGTATTTTTTATATTCATTTCAGTTTTATCACAAATATTTTATCAAGTGTTATCATTAAAATTTAAATTTTGGATCATCACAAACAACGTTCCAAACAACTACTGAACAGAATAACACATAGAACATTGACAGTCCCAACATCTTGAGACGAAACTCACCAAAAAAAAAAAAACGGAAATTCAGCAGCTGAAAAGTGTGTACGAAAGCCAGTGGAACAAATGAAACAAATGCCTTCAAAAACCAGCGATATCCACATGTTCTATGTGTTATTCTGTTCAGTAAATTTTGGATCATGGTCATCGTCCCAGAAGTGCCTTTTTATTTTGGTTTATCAGATTTTAAAAATTCTCTACAGAGTTCTCTGTCAGAAATATTGGGTGAGCAAAATAGTGTAACTACAAAAATAATTGTTTTGAACTGGGATACAGGATCTGAATTGCCTAGTCATAACAAGGCAACTACTAAGCTGGAGACACTCTAGGTACAGTTAACCATTGATAACACCCCTATTCAAATCATAGTTAGCTACAGGTCCTCAACCTTGACTCAAGATGCCCACTCCACCCATCTGGACCTCCTTGAATCTATCAAGATTCAGCCCTTTACCCTGATCCTGGGCAACATTAACTATCCAACCACAGAGTGGAAGAACGCCTCATGCCAAAACACAAATGCCCAAGAGATTCCTTGATTTTTTCGATGCAAATGCATTGGACCAGCTGGTCAACACCCCCACAAGAGGTGATAATATATTGGACTTGGTATTAACCAACATGAGTAACCACTGCAGCAATCCTACAGTGTCATCATCCTGGTAAGATCCGACCACAAAGTGGTCACTTTTGCAGTCACCCCCCCCTCCAGCTAGGGTCAATCAAAAAAACTTTGCCAAAGCTGATTACAACCTGCTGAGAGAAGGTATAAACGGCTTCACAGCCACCTCCCCCTCTGTAGGAACTGGCACATATATCCAAACATACACAAAAGTACTATATGAGCATTTATATAGCTGCATGTAATCAGGAATACCCAAAAGATCAAAATCCTCCTCCTCAAGGAAGAATAAACCTGTCTGGTGGACATCTGCAATAAATAAACTCTATAATAAAAGGAAACAATTGCTGTCCAGGACCAAGAAGAAGCACGTGGCTAATAGGAAGCAATCTATCCTTAGCCTGAACAAGCAAATAAGAGCACTAGTAAAATCCTCCGAAGCAGACTTCGAGTCCAAACTGGACACATCTATTACAGAAAGTCATAAGGCCTCCTTCACATATTCCGCAGTCTCAAAGGAAGCACTCAGATCTGCTCAGAATTGGTGGTCAAGGACACCAAACACCACAGATATTGTCAACCTGCTGGCAGACAGGTTCAGTGAAAACATCACCCCTCTGCAACCCCCATCAGTAAATCGGGACATTTCCAGCACCTGCCATCTCCCCTTTATCTCCAGGGAGCAAGTCATCACTGCCCTCTCAAAGGCAAGAAATACAGCCTTCATGGGACCCGATAACATCCCAGGCTGCATCCTACATGAACTCATGTAGGAACTTGCAGCACCATTAGGCACTTTATTCAACCAAAGCCTGAATATCGGCTTTGTCCTAGCTGAGTGGAGAACAGCTACAGTCATCCTTTTGCACAAAGGTGGATGACCACCTATCCATGAAATTATAGACCCATCAGCCTAACTAGCCTGATCTGCAAAGGCCATGGACCTCATTAACATGGACATTGGCAACCTCCAAACACTCAATCCCACACAGTCTGATTTTGTCAAGGGGAGGTCATGCCTGCTAAATTTAAAGTCAACTTCTTTGAGACAGTCACCAAAGCCAAGGACGAGGGGAAGACACTGCCTACCTTGACCAGGCCAAAGCCTTCGATACTGTTCCCTACTCAGGTATAAGAGATAAACTCTCTCAACTAGGCATCAATCCATATGTTACCAGACATGTAGCAGTAGACCCATAATGAGCAGTGTACCCCAGGGATCAGACTTGGGGCCTCTGTTGTTTGGGATATACTTTTCTGAGGTGCAGGCTGAAAACAGTGGGCTATGGCTGACCAAGTTTGCAAATTACTGCAAGCTGGGTGCTGTCATCAATCCCCCTAGTGATGTGGACATCTTCAAAGAGGGTCTTACACAAACAAATGACTGGTGCCAGAAACATGGCCTCAAACACAATGCCAAATATGCATCATCATCATCCCCTTTGGGTAGAGTGACTTCCCCACAAATTATTACATTAATAACAAGGTGCAAGGCATGCAATCAAGTCGTGAGGGGACTTGGCAGCCAGGTTGATAGCAAACTGACTTTTGACCTCCATATTGCCTCAGTTGTACGGAAAGCTTTCTACATGGCCCACCTCATTAGTAAAGGTATCTCATCCAGGGACAAGGAGGTCATAACATCCCTGTATTCTTCCCTTATAAGACCCATTATTGAGTATAATGCCCCTTTCAGCATGTACCTCACAAAGCACATGCAGCAGCTGCAGAGAACACAGAGGTTCCTCACCAGAAGAATCCATGGCCTCAAACATCTACCTACACAGACTAAAAGCCCTATTACTCTACTCAGTCTCATAAAGACTCCTCAGAGCTGACCTCTGTCTAGCATACAAAGCAATTTCAGACCCCACCTTGATGGGATTGCTGCAAATCCGCAAGTCAAGCTCCGCCCGAGTAACCTGCACGCGTGACCACAACCTGGTCTGTGACATCAATAGGACTTGTTGGTGGGACAGATTTGTATCCCATAGACTCCCCCTTCTGTGGAATAGACTCCCTCTCCATGTTAAGCAGAGTAATTCATTAACCCTTTTTAAGCACAGCCTGGATAACTGGATGGGGGAACAGAAAATACATCATGGGATTCTACCTGTATCCCTACTGGACAGGGGCATAGGGTGCTGGCTTGTCGAAACATGGGCTAAATTCTTTGCTAGGTTTGTAAGGGCCTCAGGGCCAATAGTCTAGTAACTTCCTATGATCCTGTGGTCCTATGAAACTGCCATAGATCTTGCTGAATGGGCCTTAGGAAGTTTTGGTAAAGATAACCCCAATTTGCCATAGACAAAGGTAATACAATCATTTAACCATATGATCAATGTAACTTTAGATACTGGATTACCTAATAACTACTTAGTAGTAGGAGAGAAGGAAAGAAACAACTGGTCGGGTTTCCTAAAGTCTGGTTCTATGAAGGTAGAAGCAAATTTGTCTATGCACATCCAAAAAGCAAATCATTTCCATTTACTCTTGTAAGTCTTTGTTTTAGAAGCCTTATGGGAATATAGCAAAATATGATGGACCGGGGAAGACAGAATGGGCTGTATATCAATTAGCGGAACTAAAGAAACCATGCAGTTAGTTTGAGGCATGTTAAGTCTGGATGAGTCATGCCTGTTAGGTGAGACAGGAGGTCTGGAGTTGGATCCAGAACCCATGATGGATGAAGAAGATCAGGCCACAGGAACGGGAACCTGATGATGCCAAAACAAGCAATGAGGAAACCGGTAAAAGGCCTTCTCCTTTTTGGGTGGGGGAACTGGCTCTATTAACCCCTTGGTCAACAATTCTAAAATAATTTGAGGGAAAAAAAAAGAATTTGATTCTTTGGAGGAAGAGGGACGTCAGTTTGAACAAAACAGGGTGACCACTAAAGTTTGTATTTTGCTGGATTCATTTTAATAAGAAGAATCTGAGACATTTGTTTCCAAACAGGAATACAGAAAATGAAATTTCCTGAAACTGGGGGTGAAAGGCCAGGGTGGAGAGAAGAGGAAAGGTGCAAAGATAGTTACTGACTTTTCTTATGAAAGGAAGGTCCTTGAGATCTCTATCATTCTTTTTTGTTACATCTTGACATTTTGTTCTTGTACTGTCACTTAAAATACTTTTGCTGGATATATATAAATGCTTTGAAAAGTAATGCCCTAGATAACTCCTTTGGTACCCAGGAACAGGAGATATAAGTTGCTTGACACCCTGTACCAAGCTGTTCTTCCAACCTCTTAGGAATCTCATCTGTGGAATTTCCAAAAAGTAAATCATTGTCAAGAACGGCAATCAATAATGAGCCTTAACATCTTCTGGAAAATTTTCTCACCAAGACATTTCTGCAAAAAAGAGTTGCAGTGGCTGCAGCTCTGCAAACTGTGTCAATAGCATACTGAATACATTTAACAGTATTTTGTGACTTGGGAAGCTGAATTAACTATATCCAATACATTAGTTTTTAGCCTCTGAATTGGGAAAACTAGTCAAAGACTGCTGCATAATAGTGTGCTTCAATGTTTTACTAATCTTTCACTTATATTTTCAGCATGTTAAGACTTTTTCATTTCTTGGCTTTGACCATTTTATTTTTACTGTGTTTGGATAGCATTCTTTTCCCAATTCTGGATCTAAAGTTTTATTTTACATGTATTGTTTTACTTTGATTTGCATTATTTTGATTAGATGTATTAATGTTTTTTCTTACTGTTTTTATTTTTCTGCCTTTATATTACTGGTATATGTTCCATTTGTGTGTGTGTGTGTGTGTGTGTGTGTATATATAATATATATATATATATATATATATATATATATATATATATATACATTTTTTATTTCTTGTATTAATTTTTATTTTCATTAATTTTATTTGCTTATTTTTGTACTCTATGCATTGATTTAATTCTACAAGTTCATTTAACTTGCTAGCATCAGTTTTAATTTTATTTGTATTTTTTATGTCTAGCTTTCTTCAGTGGAGATATTTATGGTATATTTTCTTTTCTTATTTTGGCATTTTTACTTCTTTGGAAACTCAGTTTTGTGTGATATCTAATAAGCACTTTAGGTGAAAGTGCTTTTTTTTTTTAAAACCCTGAAGATTAACGGTCTTATTTTTTTATAAGCCATGGTTTTGCTTTTATTTTATTTTACTTTACTATTAATGTAAAAACAGAAATCGGTAGCCAAAACAGTCTTGCGAACCACAAATAATCCTAAACGCAATTTTATTGAGACAAATAAGTTAGCGTTTTCGCTTCTCTGCAAACTGAAGCTTCATCAGAGTAATCAAAATTGCTCAGTAAGGCGCCAAAACTTACTGAGCATTTAAATAAACTACACACAAGAGATTACATCACTTCCTGAGGGTGTAAACTAAATACATAGTAACAGATGTATGCATTTAAAAACGATATAATTTAAATACATAAAGTGTAAACAACTAACCACATCTAAAAAATGTACATCAGCCCATATCTTTACTTAAATTCATTAAATAACACATGAAAATATATGTGTGTGAAAGTGAATATAAAATCTATTTGTATGTAGATATACAGAATTACAACAGTGAGACTGTGTATTCTATAAAAAAAACGAGTACTCCTTTTCAATAGTTTATACATAAGGCTCCTATTTTAAGGACATAAAAATTTTTAATAGAATTAGGATAAATAGAATAAAATTAAAATAAATTTAAATTTGATACAAAAAGGTGCATAGGTGGAAAACTTCATTTATATAACAAGCTGTAATTTAATTTTAAAAATATATAAAATATATAAGAATATATAAAAATATTTTTTATTTTATTTATTTACAAGTATTTAACCTATTTATATACAAATATCAGTTGGAAAACCCTACAACTACTTATTTTTGTATGCTATATAGGGATTCAGTCTTAATATAGATTAATGAAAATTTTTACTGTCTGAGATATACTCTGTATTTCAAAACAGGGGCAATGTTGCAAGCCTCGTTCAAACCTGGAGGGTTAAAAGCGTCTAATCTAAGTTGCTTAGATTTTGCTAAGACGCTTTTAACCCTCCAGGTTTGAACGAGGCTTGCAACATTACCCCTGTTTTGAAATACAGAGCATATCTCAGACAGTAAAAATTTTCATTAATCTATATTAAGACTGAATCCCTATATAGCATACAAAAATAAGTAGTTGTAGGGTTTTCCAACTGATATTTGTATATAAATAGGTTAAATACTTGTAAATAAATAAAATAAAAAATATTTTTATATATTCTTATATATTTTATATATTTTTAAAATTAAATTACAGCTTGTTATATAAATGAAGTTTTCCACCTATGCACCTTTTTGTATCAAATTTAAATTTATTTTAATTTTATTCTATTTATCCTAATTCTATTAAAAATTTTTATGTCCTTAAAATAGGAGCCTTATGTATAAACTATTGAAAAGGAGTACTCGGTTTTTTTATAGAATACACAGTCTCACTGTTGTAATTCTGTATATCTACATACAAATAGATTTTATATTCACTTTCACACACATATATTTTCATGTGTTATTTAATGAATTTAAGTAAAGATATGGGCTGATGTACATTTTTTTAGATGTGGTTAGCTGTTTACACTTTATGTATTTAAATTATATCGTTTTTAAATGCATACATCTGTTACTATGTATTTAGTTTACACCCTCAGGAAGTGATGTAATCTCTTGTGTGTAGTTTATTTAAATGTTCAGTAAGTTTTGGCGCCTTACTGAGCAATTTTGATTACTCTGATGAAGCTTCTGTTTGCAGAGAAGCGAAAACGCTAATTTATTTGTCTCAATAAAATTGCGTTTAGGATTATTTGTGGTTCGCAAGACTGTTTTGGCTACCGATTTCTGTTTTTACATTGTTGGTGTTTTTTGTTATCTTCGTTACTTTACTATTACTTATAATTCATGTTTAGTTAGTTGTAACAAGATTTCCTTATTCTTATTCTATATTGCCTGCAGCAACACACTTGTTCATACATATGCTGCAACATTCTTTATTTAAGAAAAGTTTTCTGTTTTTCTGGATTAAGAAAGTTGCTGGTTATACTTTAGACATGTGTGTGGATTTTGCTTTATTTCTTTGTTTTACAGTTTATTTTTTATCTTCAGAACATATTAGTTTTATTGCTTGCTGTATCTTCGATTTTTTTCCGTTGAACTCATCTGATCTGGTTTTAGTTTTATTTTATTGTTTATTTTAACTACTGCTTATACTTTTTGGCATATTTTTATTGGCTCTGACTTTACCCCTAAGCAGAATTCTGTCGTCTTTGATTTTTTTTTTTAATTTTACTTTTATTTATTGTTTCATTTTACTTTATTTTTATTTATTTGTATTGTATGTACCTGTGCTCTTCTTTAACAATTACATTCTGGAGGCTGTTTCTTACTTGTTTATTCAAACTTGTGGTTTGGGACTGATTTATTTTTGAGCTTGATTTTTATTTATTTATTTATTGATTGATTGGCACTTTTGATATTCCTGATGTGTGTGTGTGTGTGTGTGTGTGTGTGGGGGGGGGGGGGTTATTGCCATTGGTTTGTTTTTTGATTTTTCCCTCTACTGGATTCTGGGTATATGTCTGTTTTCAGTGTCTTCTTGCTTGGTACACTGGGGGGGTAGCTGTAATATTTTGAGTATGGGATTGATAATATTCTGCTTTTTATTCAAGTGCATGTTCTAGCTCTGGTTTTCATAATGGGTTTGTCTCTGTCAAAGTGTTGAACCTACCGACTTACCAATATGGTCAAGCTAATTAGGTAAGTGCAGTCCAGTCACAAAGACACTTTTCACTACCAGGATTTTGAGTTAACTTATTTTATAGGGTGGCAACTACGGTTCATTTTAATTTTGTATTTTAATTAGTTGTTGAATATTTCAACTGGCTAGGCTATTATGAGCCCCCATCTCATCCCTTTATCTCATTATTATGTATTTTTTTTTCAATTTTGTTTTATGACGTTGTTGCTTTGTATAAACCAAAGTTATCTACTTATCATAGCACCTGATCCATGTTGCCTTCTTCCATCCAGCTCAACAGATGGGTATATCAAATCCAACAAGATACAAAGCCAGTAACTTTCAGACTTTTGGATCCAAGGCACAGGCTCCTCTCCCTACCAATAACCCTCCCTCCATCCATTCTTCAGATTGAGTTTGCCTGATTATACAGATTGCTCCTCCTATATTTTACAACCAAGAAAGAGAGCCTGAAATGACAACAAAACATTAGAAAACTGTAAGTAAGACAGGTCAAGTATTGTCAATCAGGAGCCCAAGGTGATGACAATTTGGTAGTGGGATGGAGGTAGGGAAAGGTGAGACAGATGGAAGAAGAAGAAAACACAGATCTAGCGTTATGGAAAGTGGAGAACTTTTGTATCTGATGTTGTCTTTTCCATCCTTCTCGAGTGTTGGGACAGAGTACACAGCTACTTCAAATTCTGGTCAGCGTTCTTTCATAGTTTGGATTGTTTTATATATATATATATATATATATATATACACACATATATATATTTTGGACTTTTGATCGAAAGATCAAAAGTCCGAATCCATTATCATTGAACTTACTTTACTGAAAGCGCTTTCACTGAAAAAGCACTTACGGTAAAGTATGTTTATAAAAAAACAACATTAAACCTACTTCTGTGCAGGGGGGCAAGCCCCCCCTGTACCCCACACACCCCTACTTTAATATTCTCACTCCGAGGTCGCACTACATTGGGAAAAAGGGAATTTTACCTTATCTGCACCGTAGTACGACCGGCACAATGAGCATACTTATCCGAAAGTGCTGCTTCGGTGAACAGCACTTTCAGTTAAGTATGCTCGGTAATTTCTACTTCAGTGGAAAGTGCATTCGGGGATCTGTATGGATCCCATATATATATATATATATATATATATATATATATACACACACACACACACACACACAAAGACATAGACGTGTGCAATGGCAGTGCCAAGAGAGATAATGTTGCATTGATTTCTAATTATTTCCCCAGTGCCAGTTTCACCAGTATACCTAATTAGAATATCTAACAGGAAACAATTGTACATTTCAAGCTTTATATCTTCTGAAGAGTACTGCATGTTAGTTTAAATGTTACTTGAGCCCAAACAAATCTTCAAAAGATTCTGCAAGATTTGCAGTTTGCTTTCTTTTGAAATATAATTGGCATAGTGAAGCAGTATAAATAGTGCAGGAATGGAAACAGTCATGCCTCCTACTTCTACAGGAAAGTTACTATGAAATGAAGACAGGAACTGTGTGATGAGATCAGCCTTAAATCATGTACTCTGGAGGCCTTGTAGGAATGAAACAGAGTTTTTAATGAAATTCTTAAATACTTAAAATCTGCATGACCATGCCATTCTTTTAATTTGCTGCATTCTTCATGCAGGACTCTGCATAATTTTGATATTGTGTGTCTAGAGTTTCTAAAACATTCACTGATAATTCACAGAAAATAAATAAAGCATAATAAATGGATGGAAGCAGCTTTTATTTCTTTGCAGGGTATGTTTCTGTATGAATTCCTTCTACCTGCATATTTTTGGCTATGCTATTTCCTCCCTAAACAAATAAATCCAGTGGCTTGCCTTAACACAGAGTTGAAAAAAGGTTCCCTGGTTGCTTCTCCTTATACCTCAAAAGGTGTAAGGAGAACATTTCAAGGAGGATCTAACGACCAGATTTAAAGATAGGGGCTACAAAATGGGTAACATCCTTAGTGCCAGTAATTGGGTATCCACGCTCAATAGGAAGGACCTTTTGAGGTATAAGGAGAAGCAACCAGGGAACCAACTAGTGATTCGTTTAGTAATCACATGTGGGAGGAATACTGACTTGCTATTAAACAGTGTCCAAAGGCACTGGAACATCCTTTTAGCAGACAGCGACCTTTCTCAATTCCTACAGGACAGATGCTTGTTTTCATTTCGGAGTGGTAGGAACTTAGGCTCACACTTTAGTCATTTTAAACACAGTTGCAGGACTAAACACAGAGAACTTTGCCTGGTTATCTACTTGTGGGCTGTGTCCCATGTGGTCATTGTACCCATTGTGATAAAGTTATCAAATCCAAACAGTTTACTAGTAACAACATTGGTAATGTATATGATATTGGGTTCTTTGCAAACTGTGGTACCGACTGGGTCATCTATCTCGCAACATGCATTTGTTCAGCTTTTCATGTAGGTCAAACTTCTAGACCTTTAAGGTTACATATATCAGAACACCTCAGTGACATCCGAACTAAACAGGCTAGCAATGCTCTTTATAAACGCTCAGTGACACACAAGAATGCTTCTTTCAGATTTATGGTGATTGATACAATTATGGGCAATAGGACTAATAAAGCCGGATGGCAAACAATATTAAATACTAAAGAAAAGAAATAGATCATCAAATTGGGTGGATTATTTCCGCGTGGGCTTAATGAGTATATATGAATAACCAATGAGCTTGAATTTTGCTTACGTGTCTACTATAAAATGGAGCAATTGATGTTTTCTGTACTGCACTGATGAAGGCTATGTCTTTTTTATTGCCGAAACCGGTCTTTTATTTTGCTTCTATTTCATGTTTGACATGAGTTTGTAACAATAAACATTGGACTGCCATAGTTTGCTGCTGGTTCCTTTTTTCAATACTGGGATTACTTTGTTTTGGAGCCGTGCAGCTGCCGTACGTGCTGGGACTGTTTTTGTTTAACAGAGAGTTGTCACAAGACTCAATTACTCTGCAATTGTTGTTATGATATTCAGCAAGAAGTGGCAAGACACAAACTCATCAAAAACTAATATTAATACAGGCCACTTCACAACCAAATGATAGTAACAAGAAACTTTCCTTGAATAGAAAGCACTTAACTGTGCTGAAGTTTTTTTTTTTTTTCTTTTACTATTCTTTAATGATATGCAGTGACTGCCGGGAAATTTTCATACATTGTCCAGTATTCTAAGAAGTACCAACTAGTAATGATTCTCTTGTTGATGCTATTACAGATTTAAAACTGTCCACTAGAACTCTTACTTTAAAATTATTGTTTCAGGTTGGTAATTTTGAAAACCAGAGATGCAAACCTTCAAGTACTTTTATTCCTGTAAGCGTTCCTGTGATAGCAGCATTCTACAATACATGTGAACAACAGATTTGTGAGTTATTTAATCACTCTAATAATGTTAAAATATATAGTTTATCAAAAGAGAAATGTGATTCTTTGAATGCTTTACAAATGACTACAGATTTAGGAATTAAACAAGCCAATAAGGAGGCTCTATTGTTATTATGGATGTTGATAAATACAATGCATCAATGCTTGAATTTCTAAGTGATGTTAATACGTTAAGTATCATAAGTAAAGACATTATGAATGACATCATTTATAAAGTAACTGATTTAATACATGAATTGCAACTTTAAAATGATATTTCCCATGATCTGTAGAATTACTTATATGTGGCACATTCTGTTGTACCTGTGTTGTATGGATTGCCAAAGATTCATAAGGATAAGGCTCACCCGCATGAGACCGATAGTCTCAGGAAGAGGGTGGGTGACTGAGTCAATTTCCTTATATTTAGAAGAAATTCTAAGACCATTATTGAAGGATGTTGAAAGCTATATTTGTGACACAAATGATTTCTTGAAAATGTTACATCAATGGTATCTATGGGTGGTGGAGGTTGTGGGCATTTCTGCTTAGGAGGGCTCTGTGCTTGGGCACATTTTTATTGACAGCCTCAGCGAATGTAGGTGTGTGTTTTGTGTTTCTATGTGTGTGTTTTGGTGGTGTAGGTTTTAAGGGACTATGTCATGAGTGTGGTGTGGTGCAAGTGTTTATCTTCTCCTCTTGACTGTCTAGTCCAGTCTTGGGTGAAGAGAGCTTTGCTTCCAGTTTGTCTATATAAGTGCATCTCTCACAGGTTGTAGTGCTGGGTGGTAGGAGGAGAGGGTTGTCTGTGTACATGAGGCAATTGCTGCATTGCCCCAAGATGCCCAGATTCATCAGGTAGACAAGAGAAAACACTGGGAGCTGACCCTTAGACATGCCTGGATATGTGCTTATTTACTAAGTACTAAAAACTGTTTCCCTCTAGATAAGTGAGGAAAGTTGAGTGCTGTAGTAATTAGTAGCTTATTTAGTGCTTACAACGAGTTCTGAACAAGTGCTGAGTTCAAAGAAACAGATTTTAGTGCTAAAACTAAAAAACTGACTAGTTCTAAGGGAAAATTTGAAGAGCAGATTTTATGGTGCCGGGAATAGTTTAACCCTAACTAAGCGGTGATGCATAAAGTGTATTTTATTTTTTATAACAATAGCAAATGAGCAAACTGATTTAAACAAATTAACCAATCAGAGCTAAAAACTGAACCCCGTTTCAGCAGTCTTCGATTAGACAAGTTCTAACTGCACAATCCTGCCACTAGGATGCAGAGAAACCTTCTCCAAAAAAAGATGGCCTGGATTAGTGCTCAAGTTATACAAACAAAGCTGGATTCAGCAGGTCTGATTCTAGTCTATGCTACAGCAAACAAGGCATACCAATTTCAGAAATAAACAGTTCAAATAAGCAGGCACAATAAGCTTCTAACCAGAAACTCCCAGCTCAGAAGGGCAGAATCTACCCTCTCCTCCCACAAGAGTGCAGGCCGCACCTTCTTAATGTAAAATAACTGGCCCAAATCCCAAGTGCTTAAACCAGAACTAATACACTTTTAGAATAACAGACACTAAGCCTTCAATCAGCAACTCCCAACTTAGAAGGATGCAAGCTACCTGTCCTGCCACAACAGTGCAGACCACAACCTTCTTAATGTAAAACAACTGGTCTGAGGCCCAAGTGCGTAAACCAAAAGCTTAGAATAACAGTTACAATTTAATCAGGCTACTAACAAGCAGTAATAAAATCAGCAGAATAAATGCAATTAAGTACTTTTAAGAAATGGCAGCAAAAGCAAAATAAAGTAATAAAGTAGGAGGAAACACAAATACAGTAAATGCAGATTAATAAAGTGCAATTTTGTTCTTTATAACAATAGAAAACGATCAAACTGATTTAAACAAATTACCCAATTAACCAGTAAAAAGCTCAAAACTGAGTGCTGTTCCAGCAGTCTTTAATCAGATGAGTTCTAACTGCACACTTCTGCAACTAGGGTGCAAGGGAACCTTCTGCAAAAAATGGCCTGGATCAGTGTTCAAGTTATACAAACAAAGCTAGATTCAGCAGGCCTGAAGCTAGTCTATGCTACAGCAAACAAGGTGCACCAATTTCAGAAGAAACAGTTCAAATAAGCAAGCACAATAAGCCTTTAACCAGAAATTCCCAGCTCAGAAGGGCATAATCTAGCCTCTCCTCCCACAACACTGCTGACCACAAACCTTCTTAACGTAAAATAACTGGCCTGAAGCCCATGTGCTTAAACCAGAACTAATACACTTTTAGAATAACAGACACTGAGCCTTCAATTAGCAATTAGTATTAGGTAGAATTAGCTAATGAGACTAGACTGAGAGGAGTATCACAGATCAAATATACGGCAGGGGCGGGCAATTGCAAAGCCAAGTATAAGAAGAAAATACCAATAGGGAGAGAGGGTGGGAAACACACAAAAGTTGTTAGACCACTATTTAACACAGCAGGAATAAGGGTGGGAGAAAAAACAGCAATTTCAGCATAGATCAGAAGCCAGCAAATATATATATATCTAATCATTCCACTGGTTGTGTCCAAAAACACTCACTACTGCATGAAAAACTTTTAAGACTGCTGCATTTCTGAAAAAATGTTGAGTGCTCTTTTGCTGCCTTTTCAGGAAAAAAGGGGCATTCTCCACTCAGAAAAGTACATTTTAACTTAGGAAGCCCTAAGAGCTTTGTTTTGACCAACTAGCCTTCAAACAAGCGTATAATGCCCACCTAAGAGTTATCACTCTGCTAAGAAATCTGTACAGCTCATATTAATTCACTATCATAGCCTACTGAACTACTCAAAATGTGCTAGTTATCTTACTTAATTTTACCTTCACTGTTTGGCAGTTCATTTTTTAAAGGCTGACAGTAGGCAAAAAAGAGAACAGGAAGAGCTTGTAATAGCAAATTTTCCTTTCTTTATTTGCTTTATATTATTTCCAGAAATAATACATGAAATAACTGAATAATGAATGTAGCAGAAATCCTAGTTTTGTTGTACTCCATCACTAACAACCTATCTTTTCAGGTGCTCTAAGAAAGATCAGGCTGTTGTGTCTCTATAGTGGAAATTACACTAAATAATAAATGCATACCTCTATTCCTGAAAGTGGTTTAAAACTTCTGGCTCTTGTTACAATTTTCCATTGAGAGTCTGAAAGACCTATGACTATCCTTTTATTTAATCAATGTATGAGTAGGTAGAAAAAAACTAAGCTATAAAGAACGGTCTTGGATAAATAGTGTAGGTTTCTAACAGAAGTAAGATGAGCAAGGCAGGGGATAGCAAAGCCTAAGAGACTGGTGGTGTGAATACTGGGATGTAATGAGCAGTCACAGACAGCACTGATGCTTGTAGTGCCAACTCTTGATAGACTGCTAGGCTCTATGGCAGAGAAGGATGGAAGCCTGACTGTGACCCAGGCAACTGGGATTCAGCTGGTGGTTCCAGAACAGGAGGAGTCAAGCAGAGAGGTGGAGGAGTGAAGGCATGTTGCCCACGTGTCTCTCCTGGGGACAGGATGGGGATTGCGTGCACTCAGAGGCACACAGGATGATGCATCCTCCCTGGTGGAGACCAGAGAAAATATCACTCATGCTGCATGGGAGGGTCAGGGCTGCTTGGAGGTAATACCCCTTGTGGAAGTGTGAGGACGTCTTTCATCATCATTATCTTATTGTACATCAGCTTCCAATCCCCTTGTTGGGTGGTCTTGTGGGAATGACAGCTGTGGTACCAAATCCTGGGGGGCTGATGGCAGTAGCATCAATGCCTGTTTGACCAACACCATTGCGACCAATGCTTTAGACGCCACAGCTGGAAATTCAGATATTAAAAGGACCAGAGCTGAGTTGCCATATGCTTATAGGAGCTAAGTGTCTCCAATGTCAGTATTAGATATACTGAGCACTGATAGGAATGACATCAGATTGGCCAGTTTTAGACTGTCCAATACCTAAAGTGGTGGTGGTGTGATGGTTGCAAAGGCTGAAGTAGATAGGACCAACATACATTTTGGCCCTGGAGGAAAAAAGCATCCATGGTAAAACAGTTGTTAGAAGCTGTCTGGAGCTCCAAATCAGAGGGACTGTTGTGTATTAACTCAACAGAGTTTTATTTTCAGTTAATTTTTTATGTCTATCTACTGCAGCATTTATCTCCTCATAAACAATATAAGGTAGCGCAATTAAACTCTGAAGAGGTGGGATGATAATTAAGGGGGAAGATTCTGTTGTATGGCTAAAAGTTCCCTGACTGCAGACTCTACCACTATTGACATGAGGAGTTTACACTTCTCTCTTACTTGTCCTGAGGGCTCCTTATCTTTTGTTTTAACATTAGCAGCATTGCTGTGTTTATGGGTTTTATTCTACTGTCATTATATGTTGTCAGCCAGTTGAGAGGGAAGAAGTTTGTACTGCACAACATATTTTAATAATATCAATTCCTTTCTGAAAACTTTGTTTTATCCAAAGTGTACTTACTGCTGGTAGGTGTAGGTTCATGAACAGTGGAGGGTACTGGAAAGGTAAATTCTAAAATCTAGGACTTAATTATCAAAAACACTTAAAGGGTTCTTTTCCTTCTTCTTTTGTTAACACTGTTAAAATCAGTGAACAAGTTTGCATGTACAGCTACTGAGTCTTGGCCCTAAGCAGTACATGCAGGGTGTGCTTTCTGCAGCAGGCATCTGCCTTCCATGCATACCTAGTCTGAATGGAAGTCATTCTGGCCCAAACACAAAAGCAAAAGAAAACTGCATACACCTTGATCAAAATCAACAAAAACTAATACAAAGAATTACAAATAATAATAACATAGTATTACTTATGATATATGAAATCTTATAATTAAAATAAATCCATGAAATAATTACTGCATCCAGGGTAATTTTATTCTGTTCATCAATTTTTGCTATGGAAATGAAAAAGAGATGGATAGGAAACACAAGGCATTATGGGTAAAGGCAGCATTGGAAAGTTTTATTGGTTGTGCTGCCTCATGCCACAGATATGAGTCTTGATAGTGGAGTCCAGTGGGCCTGTTCTTTATCAGAACTGGAGAGAGATTACAATGTTTGAACAATAAGCTCAAAAGTGGGATAAAAGTTAGGGCTTCATTGAGTAAGACATACCATGATTAAAACAGATAAAGACTCGGTACTTGTCCTGATTTGCTACCACATTCAGTAGCTCTCCTGTAAGAGCCCCCTGTGAACATGAAGCTTAAAAACACAAATCCACCTTGCATGGTGTGTCATCTCAGACCGACCTCAAGCAAGAGAAACAAATTACAGTCTTATTCAATATGCCGGTATGCATCAATAGGGCTCTTCTTGGGGGAAACCATTAGCTTGCATCTTGAGGAAGTTGTAACAATTAGCTTCTTGTTGAACAATATGCCCGGAGATGGGAATATCATGTAACATTTCAAAATAACCTGGGCTTCAGGAATTGCTGAAGAGCAGTTTTCCTGCTTATGGTGTGGGTAGGTGAAATTTGCAGAATACTGGCCATCCACTACATGACCTTTCCACATTTCTGCAGGAATTTCAAATGTTCCTGAGAAGGTAGCTACAGAGACTCGCAGGTAGGTAGGCTTAAGGGATTTTAAATTTAAGTAAACTACAAACTTTTTCTTTTACTGAATTCTTCCAACTCACTGAACAGTCTGGCTTTACAAAGGCTATTTTCCCATTCAATGTAAGTGGCAATGTTATGACCCGGTGTTCTCATTTGGAGAAAAAGAGCCAGATTTTGTGGTAGACACCGTTTGGTTAGTCTGATAACAATGTTGTGAGGCTCAAAGCTTAAAGACCTTTACAAATATTAACACTAAGGAAGACATGACATCTCATTCTTGATCAGTATGGGTTAAGGCACTATAATAAAGTTCACATCTCTAAATCTTTTTCTCTCTGAAGTTCCTTAGCACAGTCCTAATTTAAATGGCTTGATAAGTTACTGTATAAGGGATATCACTGCTGCTCTGGATCACACATTTCTAATGTATTTGTGTACATATGAGAAAAAATGTCAAATCTGGAAGGGTACAAGGTCTTAGTAATTGAAAACTGAAATATCTAATATCTGACTATTTCTCACAAGGAAGACTAACCAAGAAAGCAAATGTTTCAAAAAGGTGACACTCTCCTTTCTTCAAGGCAGATGTACTACACAAAGCAGCCTGTATACAGTTAAGAAGACAAATTTCATGAACAGGTTGAATGAGTTTGCTGAGTTTTTTTTAAGGAAAACTAGTCTCACTCAAAGAAATGTCTGCCATTCGTACCCTAGTGAGCCTTGTAGATTTGATAAATTCCTCTGACCTTTTTGCTCCATAAGAAAGTGTCCCAATAACAAGATTTGCAGGAGAAAACAACATAGATGATGAACAGCTAGGAAACCATGGCTAATGTGACATCAGAAGGTGAAGTATGCTACTGTGTTGGAGCTCAGAATCAAAATCTATGTGGATTTGTCAACATTTTCATCAGTAGTTAAGAAGACATTAATTAGATCTACTCTCAAAAAAGCAACTGCTACATGCATACCATCATTCTCCTTCATTTTTTGAAACATTTACTAAGAAAGCTGCTACAGCCTACTCAGGTGACTACAAAAGCTTTAAATGGGGATGCAGTACTAAAACTACAGTGATACAGCTAACAACAAAAAAAATATTTTGATTAGAGAAGTCCACAGATAGAACACCATCATTTGTTTATATATTTGATACTTGTTAACTGGGATTGTCCATCTGAGCAAAAGCCCTTTTTCAGTGGAGGCCTGGGGAGAAAAGATCCACAGTACAAGTAAGCAAGAAAAATTTACAAAATTGAAGATGAATACAGTCAAAAATATACAACAAAACAGTTAAGCAAATGTTGATGAAGCTCCACAGTACAATATAGTAAGAGGCATTATAACACTGAAGAAAAAAAAAACATAGTAAAGAAATATACAATAAAACATTTGAATGAATTTACATTACACATTGGGTTATCTTCAGAGGGTAATTGTACAATACAGAGCAGTTGTTAAGTGAGTTATGGTTGTAGGGAAGGGAGGAATAGAGAGGATAGTGATAGAGAAAGGGGTGCGTTCATGTGGGATGATTACAGAGGCAAATCCATGTGCTATTAAGGTACCTTTTGAGAGTTTTCTTGAATTTGTGGATGTAGGAAATGTTTCTAAGGGTCATGGGGAGCTGGTTCCATGCAAGAACAGGGAAGTATCTGTACAGATTCTGCCCAATAGGATTTTTTGGTTTATGAATTTGTGAGAGACATTGGTCAGAGCTTCTGAAGGATTAATGGGGGCTTACAGAGGGAGACAAGTGAGGAAATGCTAGGGCAAGAGGAGGGCTTATTTAAAATAGTATGGATTATGAGAAGTTGGGTAAATAAGAGTTGGTTAGGAAACTCTAGCCAGCTGAGTGTCTGGAGAGAGTGACAGTGATGTGATCTTCAGGGCAGACTGGCTGCAAATCTAACAACTTTGTTGTAGGTGATTTCAAGTTTGGAAAGCAGTGAGGACTGTAAGTTGGTTAAAATTTGAGAGCTGTAAAAGAGGTTGGGGAGAAGGTAAGCTTGGGCTAGTGAGATCCTACAGTTTGGTGTGAGGAGCCTTTTATTTCTATAGAGTAAACCAAGCTTTTGGTGGGTTTTCATGATTCAGTTAAGTACATGAAGGTCAAATTTTGGTTGATCGTCCATTATTACTCCAAACAGTTTAGTGTGGGATTCAGCTATGATCATAGTGCTGTTGAGAGAAGAGATGGTGAATGAGGATTTAAGATGGTAAAGGGATTCTGGGAGGAAGAGAAGACGTTTTTGTCTTTTTAGGGTTTAGTAAGAGTTGGCTGTTAGTAAGCCATGTTTCAGTGAGGTTGAAAGATGTTTGTGTCAGGGTTAGCAGGTCAGTGGGACTGTCAGTGATAGAAATGATGGTGGAATCATCTGCATACTGTATGAGGGAAAACTGAGGACAGGATGTGTGAAGGTTAGTAAAAACGTTAAAAAGAAGGGGAACTAAAATATTGCCTTGCACAATTATTTCCATTAAGTTCTACATTTGATTAAGTGAATCATAAGACATAGCTGGAATGCCCAGAGAAGACAGTACAGCTAATACAAGACTATTACCATTTTGTTCATACCACAAAGAGCAGGAGAGATAATCTGCACTCCCTCTTCAGCTATGAATGGCAATTTCCTATGTGCTAATTATTATTGTACATGACTGTACTTTTGTAACATAAACATGACTGAAACTGGATACAAGGCAGCACAGTGGTTCAGCAGATACCTTTGTTGCCTCACAGCAAGAGGTTCCCTGGTTCAATTTTCAGCTAGGGTGCCCACTATGCGGAATCTTCATGTCCTCCCTGTATTGGCATGGCTTTCCTCTGGGTGTTCCAGTTTCCTCCCACATTCCAAACACATGCAGTAGATGGACTGGACACTCTAAATTGGCCATAGGTATGAGTGTGCATGTGAGTGTGTGGTGTGAAATATCTACCACAAAAGGGCTAGCCACCTGGTGGTGTAAACCTTGGCTCTAGATGATTATCACTGTTGAAGTGACACCCTGACCCCATATGCAAAAATGAGAAAAAAAGTTTGTGGATGGATAGATGAAACTGAATGCAAATTCACTTAAATTGTGACTAAAAATTGGGCTCAATTCTTTCCACTACCCTTTAAACAAATATGTATTTTTTATGGGTCATCTTTTGTTACTAAGTTAATACATGTTCCCATTAAGAAGCCACTAGAAATATGAGTTACATTTTTATATGTCATATAGTTGATGCTACGGGTCTATATCATGAAATCGAACTTCCAAAATGTCGAACACCATAAGTTTGAACTTGGAAGATTGAATTTGGATAACATCGAAACTTCAAAACAGCAAATTTTTTCCCAGGGAAAAAATGAGCTGTTCCGAAAAACAACACATAACACAATCACACCAAACACTTTCAAAACCTACACTAAACCTAACATTCACCACTGTCTATGCATTATCCTTAACCCAGCCCTAACCCTAAAGTCCGTCAGTACCACACAGTTACCTCACCCACTTCCTAACCCTAAAGTCCGTCATTATCACGCACTTAGCTGACCAGCGCCCTAACCCTAAACTCCA
Source organism: Protopterus annectens (assembly GCF_019279795.1). Taxonomy (NCBI): domain Eukaryota; kingdom Metazoa; phylum Chordata; order Ceratodontiformes; family Protopteridae; genus Protopterus; species Protopterus annectens. The sequence continues at coordinate 502,181,230 of NC_056737.1, forward strand.
TCACTATCACACACTTACCTGACCCGCACCCTAATCATAAAGTCCGTCACTATCGCACACTTACCTGACCCGCACCCTAACCCTAAAGTCCGTCACTACCCATTCGTACGCTTAACTTGACCCGGTCCAGAAATGCTGAAGCCGCAGAAACGGACAAACAAATTCTTTCCCCTGGGAAAGAATTCAGGTCTCCGCGGCTTCGACATTCTCACCTTTCGAACTACCAAGTTCTGCCTTCCAGTATTTGGTGTTCTTAATGTTCGATTTCGCGATAGGATCCCGATGCTACCTCTCTTTCTCTCTCTCTTTTAAACACACACAGTGAATTATCACTTGTGACACAGGAAAACTTACATTTATATAAAAGTAATAAAACCATATTAACAAGTTCATGTTTTCAAACATTATACATCACATATATTGCTCTATACAATATAATCAGACTAACATTTCATAAAATTTTCAATCCCTGTCTTCTCTTAAACCTTATTCCTCCTCCAAAACATTTTTCTGCATGTACTGTTTCCACAATTTCCATTTTTTCTATGTAATTTACTCCTACCCTCTTCTAAAGATCCAGTTTCCTGTTTTTTATCCCTGTTACAATATCCACTACTTTAAGTAGATTCTGATTTCCATTTTCAAGTAACTGCTTTTTTAAGAGCCACCAGAATTAAACTTAAAAATGCCTTACTATGTCTAGGCAATTTAAATCCTGTATCTCAGCTCAAAAAATTATTTCCTTAGTTACATTCATTTGCTGGCACAGTATTCCTGATAGAGTACTCTGCAGGGAATTTTTAAAGATTGACAACTCATTACACTCTGAGAATATAAGCTCCAAGGTACCTCCTTCTTCCCCATCACACCTCCAACATTTGCCATCTACCTGAGAAACAATTCTTAGGAGTTTACTTGAGGTGTAAAAGTACCCATGCAAATACTTTCAGGGAAAAATCCTAAATCTTCTAGAGTTTGTTGCATTTTTGGGAGCCATACAAATGTCTTCAATTGTTTCTTTGACATTATTTATCTAATCTCTCTTCCCAATCTTTTCTGACCTCATCTGACTGATTCCTATATTTATGGTGCAATATTTTATATGCCCTACTAATTATCCATTTTTTTAACAGCAGGTTCTGTTCTAGAGTCAACTTAAAACTCAGCCAGTGCTGGTCTATCATTTCTGTTTACATATACTCTGATATAATTTCTGTTTACATATACTCTGATATCAATCACTGATAGTGAAGGCAATACCTAGCCTGCAGTCCAAATGTCTTCTTGGACTCTTCCCATTCAATTACTTTCCCCTCTCTATCTGTTCCCAATACCTTGATTCCTTTGCCAGCTTCCCCTAATAAATTCCAGCAACATCTTGCCTATTCTCTTGTAGCTCTAATTGCAGTCATCCCTATCGGAGATACCCGTGCATGGTTCCTCTGTTTAGACACAACTTATCAGAGAGGAACTCTCCCACTTTGATTTGTGCCGCTAATCCCTTGTATATCCTTCTAATTAACCTTTTATTGTATCAAGAAATGCAAATGCTTCCATTGTCCTACTCATAAAATCCAGCATACACTATTGAATGCGTTCTCTGCATCAAGACCCACCAACAACAGCAGTATTTCCTAACATTTTGCTTCCATCTGGATCATCATTGTCCTATTAATGTTGTCATATGATTGCCTCCCCTTCACAAAACCACACTGATCCATAGCTATCAATTCTGGAAAGTTAAGCCTTTATAGATATAAACATTTTATAATCATGGTTTAAAATTGATATATACCTATACATAGCTAGATCTGATTGATCTTTACAGTCTTTAGCTATTACAGCCACAACAGCTTTTACCAGGATGTCGGTGTTTCCCCTCATTTTAAAATACAGCTCAACAAACCCTTCCAGATCTTTATCACTTTCTTCCCTTCTACTTTCTAAACTTCCACTGAAATGGCATCTATTTCTGGAGCTCTTCCTGCAGATTAGTTATACATCACCATTTTATCTCACCTCCTCCTACCTTAACTGTTGAGCATCATCTACTTCTAACCTCAGTATATTTAAGTCTTCAATAAATATTTCCATGTATGCTTTTTCTTGATATCTCCACTTCTCTGCTTTATACAAATTTTCACAAAATTTCTGAAATCTCAGTAATATCTCTACAGGATCTCTGGTAATGTTTGTTGTTATAGGCTCCCTAAGTTTGGCAACAATCCTTTCTACTTTCTGTTGTCTATCGTGCCAAAAGGTTTTGTGCCCTGGAGTTATCAAAAATTAGCTTAACAGCAATCTTTCTAAACTCATGGATATTATCCGGGTAATCCCTTTTTCTCTCTTTAACACTTTGCAGTTGTGCCTCTTCTTTTTCAGTGTAATCTCCCTTATTCTGTAATACTTTAACCTTTTTAAGTCCCTCTCAATAATTCTTGTTACTTATTAACCATATCTCTTTTTTCTTTTATTTATACCCCATTTTTAAACTCCACTTTCATTTTATCCCACTCACTAACTATAACTTCTGGAGTACTTTATATCTTCCCTAATAACTCCCACATAATTTCAACTTCCCTTTCCAAAAATTCCTCTCTGGAATAGGGAAGTGGTGGTGAAGTGCCAGTATCTCATCTTTACTTCATTACCCTGTATTTTTATCTTAGCAATTATTGGTGCATGATCTAAAATAATTACTGGATGTGTGTCAACGTTCCCAGTTAAATACACATGTTCCTGTGAAATGCAATTTCTGTCTAGTCTAACCTAGTTATTGTAATTGGGAATAATATATAAATTCTCTTCAAGCTCCTACTACTGAATTCATGTCTTCCATACCAAATATTTTTTATAAATTCAGAAATCCACTCTCTTTCATTATGTTTTCTGTTCTAGACCCCCCCCCCCCCATTACATCTACACTGTTGCAAATCAAAATTCGGTTCCCACCTATAAGTAATATTCCCTGCTGAAAGCTGAAACTTCTCCCACAATTTTTTTCAGCAGCATAAGAGCATTTCAGATGGACTATAAATGCATGCCAACATAATCCTCATCCTTTGCCAGTAGTCCCTTACCACCACAAATCTGCCATTATCTTTTTTCCTTCTTTTATCACTATAGGAGCTCCTCTAGCAATTAATATAAGTATTCCTCATTTCCTTTGTCCCCAGTATTTTGCTGAATATCCATCCTGAAATCGTTTATCATATTCAAATGCTCAGTTATTTCTGAACATATCTCCTGTAGTATTGCTATTTGAAGTCTACATTTCATAAATATAATTAAATATTCCTTCCTTTTTGTCTATATCTGTGAGACCATTCACACTTCAAGATACTATGGGAAATGTCATCATTATGATAAGAAGTCATTATTTCTATCTATTATACATGACAGTTTTTTTAAAAGTCTATTTCCAGCTTTTGTGATACATGCACCCTATTTCCAGCTTTTGTGATACATGCACCCAAAAATACTTGGCAGGTTAATCCTTTAAACGTTTTTTCATATCATCAACATTGGAACCTATGTCATACTTTAAAAGACTTTTTAACAAAAACCAACAAAAAAACAAACAAAAAAAACAAAACAGCTGGAAACACGTATCTTAATTAATCTAAAATTAAGGTTATCCATGCCAAGGTGCATATTATTGCCTCTACTTCTACTTACACTAACTGGTGTCTGTTCTTTTTTTATCTTTATTCCCCTCTAGATGTGAAAAACAACTTGAATGCATTCAGAAAACATTAACTTTTAGCCTTGAAGAAAAAAAAAGTGTTTTGGCTTTTTATTATCAGTCTCCATGGAAACTTAAAACAAAAATGTAGCCCACAACTGCAGGCTTTTAAAGACAAGCTGAAATATTTATTGCTGAAGGAAAACTTTTCATTATATTCAGTGTTCTGCTATTTAAATGTTTCCACTTAAATCTTGTTTCCAGACATTCACCTACACAAAAGTAAGACAAAACATATCAGGTCTACATATATTTTGATCTGTGTACTTTTGTAGCCCATCCCCCAACCCAACAAGCCAAGATTACAGTATATTAACTTAAACATGCTTTTGTCTAGCCTTTTTTCTCCTATTGCATTGCAATGCCTACATTTTTAATACTAAAAAGAAGAAAAAAAGAAAAAAGTCATCTGTTTACTTTAGTATCTTTATCACATACAACTGAAAATGCTTTGCTATCAAACATGCTATTTATATATGTTATAGAAATACTGTTAAGACAGAAATTGTTTTACTTACAGTTACATTTTCCTTCATCTTCCTCTCCCCTAGTATTCTTCCAAACATTAATGACATGAAGTGAGACAAATGTCCCACACTTTTAACAAAGTCAACAAAAGCCCACTCTTTCTAGTTTTTCTTATACAGCCATACTTAAACAAGAACAAAAATGCTCTGGTAGCTAAATGTACTGCTGTAAAACAATAGGCAAAAACATACGATAAACAGCAGTGCAAACGTCTCAAAATCCTTTAATAAAAATCAAATAAAACACAAAGCTTTCAAGTCTCACAGGACTCTTCCTCAGTGTAAAAAAGGTTCAACTGCTACAATACCATCAATATATACAATTTAAAATTCCCGCCAGCAAATGAAAATTGAAGAATCAGTCACATGTCTAAGAGTAATAATTGTCAGTTCAGGCATTTAAGAAAATACATACTCTAAATACTACTTATAAATATATAATAAGTGTTACTTATAAAACTATAACCTATAAAAGTATATTTGTAAAAAAAATATACATATATATATATATATATATATGTAGATAAATATACACATACATATAATATATAAACATTATTTAACATATGTCTGTCTCTCTTTTAATAGTGGTTTAATGCTATTTTTACTATTCAGCCCTGATGGGTAGTCTGCTCTAAAATAATTTATCCATTTGTATTCTTCGATCTCAGTTCTATTATTCAAGTCACCTCCCCCAATACCTACCAACATAAACTTTAGCTAAAACTCTAAATTGAAATGTATGTGACAAACCACAAGCACCAATATGCTTAAATAATGCATTTGTTTTAATGCACCTACATATATCTGACAAATGTGAAGCAATTCTATCTTTCAACTTCTGATTAGTTTTACCTATATAAAATGACATACAATTTTCACAATTTGCCAGATAAACCATATTCTCAGTAAAGCAAGTCGCACATATATTAAAAATAAAGTTTTTCTTTGAAATAGGATGAATGAATTAATTAGATGGATTAAAATATTTACAAAAGACACAATTATAACATGGCATTGTCTGATTTCTATTAGTGACAGAAGTGGCCTTAGTACTATTACAGAGGGCAAAATCCTTATAACATAAAAAGTAGTTATGTACTCACCATAACATTCCATGTGAGCTGTTCATCTCGCCTTCATTCTTACAGATGGGTTTGGAGCCGATCCTCAGCTTTGAGTCGACCAACTACAAAGCTCGAGTTCTTCAGACAGTTCAAGGCCAAGTCCCTATCCCATGATGCACCTTGAGTAACCTCAGATCTTGTTTGCTGCCTCTAATAATACCATATGCCATTCTGTCAGTTTTTCAAGGTAAAAAACATAGGAAAGAGAAAGCAACCATGATAAAACATGAATCTCGGTCCTCGAAAAAGCCTGGAGAGGGCCGGAGGGTGAGAAGTAAGAATGAAGGTGAGATGAACAACTCACATGGAATATTACGGTGAGTAAATAACTTCTTTATGTGAAGTTGTTCTATCTCGCTGTTCATTCTTACAGATTGGTAGCATCCCAAGCACCATCTTTCTCGGGTGACTCATAGGAGCATGTTTCGCAGGACAGTAGACCCAAAGGAGGCCCTGTCCCTGGAGGCCCTATCAACTTTGTAATGAGTGATAAAGGTATGAGGCTTTGACCAAGAGGCTGCTGCACAAATATTGTCTATTGGTAGCCTAGCTGAAAATGCAGAAGATATGGACACAGCTCTGGTTGAATGAGCCTTAATTTTGTGTAGTAGAGATAAATTGGCAGCTGAGTAAGTGAAATTGATGCAATCAGATAACCATTTTGATAAGAGTTGTTTTTGCCACAGGCATACCTTTTCTAGAATCTGAAAAGAAAACAAAAAGTTGTTCAGATCATCTGAATTCTTTAGTTCTATCTATGTAAAATCTGAGTTGTTTGTGAACATCAAGTTTGTGCAGCATATACCCCAAATTGTTGGTGTGTTTAGGGAAAAACACTGGTAAATCTATAGTTTGGTTAAGGTTAGCTTCAGTACAACCTTTAGGTAAGAATGAAGGATTTGTTCACAGTAAAACACTGTCAGCATGAAAAAACAAATACGGAGGTTTTACGGACAAGGCTTGTAGTTCTGAGACTCTTCGAGCAGACGTGATGGCTACTAAAAAGATAGTCTTCCAAGACAAAAATTTCAAATTGCATGATGAAGCTGGCTCAAATGGTGGGAGAATAATCTGTGAGAGCATAACATTTAGGTTCCAGGGGGTATAAGGGGATTTAATTGGTGGTCTAAGGTGGAAAGCCCCTTTGAGAAAGGCTTTGGATAGCTTGTGTGACATTATGTTAAAGCCTTCAGTACCAAGATGAAAATTAGAGATGGCAGCAAGCTGCACATGAATTGTAGCTGCCACTGTTCCTTTGTTGAAAAGTATAGTCAAAATTCTAATACAGAGAAAATAGAGGCTTGGTAAGGATCAATGTTATTCTGAGAAGCCCATATGGAAAATCTCTTCCATTTGCTGAGGTACAACTTCCTAGTAGAGGATTTATGAGAAGATATTAAGAAATGCTGCATTTCGTTTAAGAAGTTATGAAACCTGGCTATGTTGGGAATTGGAGCAGCCAAGCTGTCAATTTTAGGGACTGAAGGGAGGGATGAAAAGCCCTCGATGAGTGCATCAGAAGGTCTGGAACTGGGTCTAGAATCCAAGGCTCTTCCAACAGATGAGGTCGAAGGAAGGGGAACCAAATCTGATGAGGCCATTGAGGGGCTATTAGAATGATGGTCCTTCCCAGGGCTCTGGCTTTCTGTAATACTTTGGGTATCAGAGGAATTGGTGGAAATCCATAAAGGAGACCTGGAAGCCAATAATGTAGGAGTACGTCCCTTGGGGAATCTTCCGGAGGGGGAATCAGGGCAAAGTAGCTTCTGCATTTTGTGTTCATAGGGGGTGCAAAGAGATCACAAGAAGGCTGGCCCCATTTGCAAAATATTCTATTTCTTTTTTGAGGGACCACTCATGAGGCAACAAAATTGCCCTGCTCAGTTTGTCTGCAATCATGTTGGATTTCCCCGGGATGTGTGCTGCTATCAGAAAAGGCTGAGTGGATGTAACCCACTGCCATACTCTTAGGGCCTCTCAACAAAGGGGATAGGACTTGGTTCTTCCTTGTTTGTTTATATACCAGACCACTGACATGTTGTCCGTCTGAATCGCAATTGTCCCCAGAGGGAGAGAGTCCTGAAAGTACTGCAATGCCAAGAGTACCGCTCTCATCTCCAGGACACTGATATGCAGATGTGTCTCTTGTTTGGACATGTGCCTTGGGCTGTTCTTCCCTGGCAAAGCCCCCCCACCTGATTACAGAAGCGTCTGTGGTCACAGTGGCCAATGGAGAGGGTAGGATAAAAGGACGACCTATCATTACTTGGAGAGGTCAGCCACCACCGAAGATTCTTTTTGCATGTGTTTGTTATAATAATGAGATGTGACACTGGGAGCTCTTGATAAGACCATTGTGTGAACAGAAGCCATTGTAGAATCCACATGTGCATACAACCCAATGAAATTGCAAATATTGCAGCTGCCATAATACCCAACAATTTTAGCACTTCAGAGGCTGGCACCTTGTCTCTGGAAATGACATTCAGAATTTGCTGATGAAGTACTGATATCTTTCTAAAGGAAGTTTTAAAATGGTGGCGGTGGTGTCCAAATCTGCTCCGATAAAAACGATATGTTGCGATGGCGACAAGGCAGATTTTTCTGAGTTTATGGTAATTCCTAGTTGATTGCAAAGAGTAAGTGTGGTGTCCCTGGCTTGAAAATGCTGATGCCTGGTGGTGGCGGTGAGGAGCCAATCGTCTAGGTACGGAAATACCTGGAATCCCAAACGCCTCAGGTGAGCAGTGACCACTGCCATACATTTGGTGAACACTCTGGGGGTTGTAGTGAGACCAAAGGGCAGGGCTCAAAACTGGTAGTAGTTGGCTCCCAGCCAGAAGTGCAGATGATCCCTGGATGGTCTGGCCATTATTATGTGGCAGTACACATCCTGGAGATCTATCGAGCAAATCCAATTGTCTTTCCCTAAAATGGGAAGTATCGACTGTAGCGTGACCATCCAGAACTTCTCCTTCGTGACAGAGCTGTTTAGTCTGTTGAGGTCCAAAATAGGTCTCCAGTCCCCTGTCTTTTTGGAACTAAAAAGAATCTTGAGTAAGTTATGGATCCTATCTGGTCTGCTGGGACCGGTTGGATGACTCTTTTTTGTAGCAACCTTTGGACCACTAGTGTTGCTTGTTCCCTACAACTGGGTGGGATGTCCACGATTTTTGTTATCAAGGGGGTGGATTGGCAAAGGGAATAAAATATCCACCGGATATTATGCTTTGTACCCATTTCTTATTTGTTATTTCTAGCCAGGCATCTGGATACAAAGATAAGTCACCCCCGACTGCCTCCAGAGTAGGACAGTTGGGCCTCCTTTCAGGTGCGCAGGTACCGTTTCCCAAAGAACTGGTATCTGTCACCCTGATTTTGCAGACCCCCCCTCTGCAGCAAGGGCAGTGTCTTCCATTACTGCCCCCTCCTCTGCCCCTGGAGAGGGGGTTCACCACATGTCCGGAAAGGCTCCTTGGGCTTTTTGGAACCACATCTTTCCACCCTTTTGACCTAGTAGGGTCTAGTAGGGGTGGAAAAATGAACTCCGATGGCAGACAGAGTCTTTCCTTCCTGCTCACACAAGGTCAGTTTCCTTAACTTTGGGCCCAAAAAGAGACATGCCATCAAAAGGGGTGTTGACAAAGGATGACTTAAAGGGCTCCACAAAGGAACATAAGCGCATTCAGGAGTGTCTCCTAAGAGCAATTCTTGTACCAGCTGCCCTACTTGTTCTGCTGCATATGAAATCAGACTCATGGAAGAGTTCACTATGGAATTAAGGGTAGCAAGCTGAGACGCAACCTTGTCTGTGGCTCCCTCAGCTACCGTATCCTGTAGAGTATCTCCAAGCTCTTTTATGAGATCTTTCTGCAGTCTTGTGAAGTGTGTGAGGTAGTTCAGTGAACGCATGGCAAATGTCGCTGAACTATACATGCTCTTCCTGTATCTATCCATGATCCTAGAGTCTCTGTTAGGAGGATGGACAGAGGATGAAGTTTCCAACATCTCCTTTTTGGCGGCTGCCGCCGTCACCATGGCATCAACAGGCACGCCCTTTGTGAGAAAGGTCTTATCGTGAGAGGCAGAAATAAATTTATTGGGCCTCCTAGGGACAGGCTCCATGGTGTCCAGATACTCCCACGCCCTTCATGAGACCAGCTCCATAAACTCATCAAAGGCCGAAGACACAAAAGAGGTGGATGGCTGAGACCCCAAAAGGTTTCAGGAGGACCGACTCATCCTCAGTAGGGTTGCTGGGCTTCCAGCCACCCCTATGCTTTAGAATTTCCAAGATATCTGCAAATTAGATATCTTCAAGGGAGACCCTTCTGATTCATCCAAGTCAGTGTCAGATGTGATAGACTCCTGCGGGGAGTCTAGATGCTTCCTCTTGCAAATTCTCTTCCTGGGAACCTCATCAGTGGGAGCTTCTGGTGAGGTCTCAGAAGAGCAGGGACCACCCAGTGGGGCTTCCTGAGGCTCAGGGTCATTACACTTCAAAGGGATCTGTGAGGCAGAAGTAGACACAAGTGCTTTTAGGGAAGAGGTAGTTGGTCCTAAAGTTGTGGATGTCCTGGTGGACATTACTCTCCTTATAGCTTCAAAGGCACCCCTGCTCTGGTGGGAGGGAACCTCTGGATCCAAAGGAAAAGATGATTCCCTCAACACCAGAACAGTGGGCTCCGAGGTAGAAGCCAAACTCATCTGATCCGAAGCCCCAAGGGGCAAAGTCAGAACCAAAAGATCAGTCCGGCTATCCTCCCCAGACACGACCAGAGAGTGTCAGCTCCTAGACTCCTTGATAGGCATCAATGAAGTCTGAGTAATCGGAACTGATGGCACTGGAACAGGCGCTGGTCCCAAAGGCTGCACAATCATCAGTTCCAACACCTCTGGCTCTGAAGAACCGGTATGGCTCGGAGGAGGAAAAGAAGTACATGGGGGAACAATTTCCAGTTCTGAAACCACTTGGGTTTGAGCCAATAAAAATTTGTCAAATGCCAGTGCCTGTAACAACCTCTGCACCACACGATTCACATCCAAATCCGATAGGCTTATCAAGGACCGAGAAGAATGGATCGAGGGTGGCACCGACTGTAGGATCGGTGACTTTGGTACTGCAGAAACCGGTTCCAAGAGTGGGGACCAGCTCTGAAATGAAAAGACACTTGGCTCCGAAGACTGTGGAGCTGACGTCGATAATTATTTTGATGATGATGGATCCAAGGCTCTCTGCTCTGAAGAAGAAGACTTAGAAGATTTTTAGAAGATTTTGGGGATTTACTAGTTTTGTCATGGTTGCCCAAAGCTTCTTGGAAGGATTATTTTAAAAGTCCTCTGTCAATTAGCTTTCTTTTTCTTTCATGTAGGACATGACTACTAAAAGAATGGCAGATGGAACAACTCTCTTGCAAATGCAAAGCACCCAGACAGTAAACGCAATTGGCATGACTATCAGTCACAGACATTTTTTGTCCACGTTTTGGACATTTTTTTAAACTCAGACTTGGGTTGCTTTTCCTTATCCTGATCAGCCATAATACTAATGCACACAAGAAAAGTTTGCTGTAATAATACCAAACTACACACACAAGTGAAAAAGCTATCAAAGTCAACACACACACAAGTATTTAACTGTAATTAGCCCTTAAAACACACGAGCTCTATAAAGACAAAAAGAGTCTAACTGTTAAACAGTAATTAGCCCTTAAAAAAACGGGCTCTATAAAGTCTAACTACTAGCACTAATAACACTCTGTTATAACTATGACACTAGACGTATAAACACTTCTATTCTACCAAACAGGCACACCAGAAAGGGAAGGGAGATAATAAAGGCCTAATAAAATAACGGCCTTAAAATGCTATAGAGAGCTAGAGAAAGCTAAGTAATATATAATATCTAAGAGATATGAAAAATATGAAGAAAACCTAAACTACAATATTGTATAATATAGGAAATATCTATAGAAGAAAAACTATACTGGCCCGAGCTGTGAGGAAACCTCTGATCTGTTACAGCGGCAAACTAGATATGGGGTAACTGAAGGTGCATCATGGGATAGGGACTTGGCCTTGAGCTGTCTGAAGACAACGAGCTTTGTAGTTGGCTAACTCGAAGCTGAGAGAAGCCGATAGAACAACTTCATATCTGTTGCTTCAAATTTCTTTCTTTCATTCTTTCTTAAACACAAAATGGGGTTTATCACCTATAAATTTACCTTCATTATCAGATGTTAAAATATCCCAATTTCTTTCAATAATCTTTTGAACTTGTGTAGTATGTGTACTGTACTTAGTAATATACCTAAAAGACCAATCAGGGTTATCAATGGTAGGTCCATTCTCTAATGTATTACCTAATAAGTATGGTTCACCTACTTTTTTCCTTTCAGGATTTATAAATATAACATCATTAATAATTTTAGTATTATATTTTTAAGTAAAATCATGAACCATACCATCTACCTCTCTATTAAACCCTTCCAGTAGTTGTGTTTAATCTACTAGCCCTCAGTAGCTGACTTCTTACTACCCCACTATATATATGCCTTAGATGCATATTGTTGGCATGTACATAGCGTGTGGCCTGTACATTCTTCTTATAAACAGAAGTATCAAACTTATAATTATATGTAATGTTAACATCAAAAAATTAATATTACATTCTGAATATTTTAATTTAAAAGATAAAAAAGTCTGTAAATTTTCAACAAAACTGTGTAGACTGTTCATCTTCCTTCCAAAGAAGGAAGATGTCATCCACAAATCTTTTATAAAAGACACTTTCTGTGTAATATGAATTATTCTCATTGCTGAAAATATAAAGTGCTTCCCATTTAGTTAATACTAGGTTAGCATAGCTATAAGCTACAAGTGTGCCCATGGCAAAACCTGAGCACTGATGGTAAAATTGGTCCTTAAACAGAAAAACATTACTGCAAAGAACTGTATAGAACATAAAACAGATCAATTCTATTTTACTATTGGAAAAAATCACTATGGTCAAAAAAACTCTGTAACACATTGTATACCTATTTCATTTGGAATAATATTAAATAATGACTTAACATCGAAGGTAACAAGCCACAGCCTACCTAGCTCATTATTAATCCATATATGCAATGCAGATAAATCATTTCTGTCTTTTATATAGCTTTTATTACATTTTAACAACTTACATAACTCGTACTCCAAATATGTAGATAGAACACAATGGGTCTCATAGGTGGTATGTGTGGGTTCTTATGAATCTTAGGGAGCCAATACGTACTGGGAATCACAGGATTCTCTATATACAGACAACTGTAAAGCTCAGCAGTAATAGAACTCTCCATTAACAAATCATATAAAAAATGTTTTGACAGCATAAACAGTTTTGTTTATTTCTATTTTGTTAATCTTCTTAAATGTGCATTCATCAGAAAGTAGTGCAAGCATCCAGCCCACATAATCGTCAGTATTTATAACAACTGTTTTGCCACCCTTATCTGCTTGCATTATAATTATGTCATTTCTTTGCATCAACAATTTCAAAGCTTCATGTTCTTCTAAGTCTAAATTAAAAACTCCTTAATGTTTTGTTCAAAAAACAGCTTATACAGTTCATTCTCAGACATATTATCCAAAGTGAAAAATCCTGGAAAATCTACCAAATAAACTCCCCGAAACCCTACTACAATACATACAACTCCGTAACCTTGTAAAAAAACTAATTATTAGAGACAAAAAAATCTTACAACATCAAACTTCAATCTAACCATTCAACCAATCCAAATAAATAACGGAACTCTATAACAGCTCTTCTCAACCCAGGTTCCAAGGACAACCCCTGCCCAGACCCCAGCAAATCTGATCAAGAAATAGCTTCACTATTTAACTCTTTCTTTATTAACTGCATATCTGAACTCATCAAAAGTTTCCACAGCAATAATCACTCCCCTCAGACTACTTCCGCCACCAGTACCCCCTCAACCACTACTACTCTCCCTGAACCCCCCCATCTTCAACCTCAAACCCATCACAACCAACAATATAAAAATACTTCTCCTTAAAATAAAACCTTGTTCTAACACTCCTGAAATATGCCTTCAAACTTTCTTAAGCTTGCCACTGGTGGGATTGCATAACCCATAAGCATCCTGATCAACAGATCTATTTAGGAATATTACATAGTTAAACTTTGGCATAAGGTCTACATCCTCCCTCTCAATAATGGTGGCAAAAACACTAATATCTCCAACTTTCATCCCATAGCTATTCTTTCACCAGTCTCTAAAATCCTGGAAAAATGCATTTACCTACAACTCATGCCCTTAACTCAAAACCATCTCCTTACCCCCTACCCAATATGGATTCCAACCAGGGCATAGTATTACCACAGCATTCCTTTCTTTCCTTGATACTGTCAACTGTGCCCGAGACACGGGGAAAGTAGTATCCACTGTGCTTTTGGATCTTTCCAAAGAATTCAATACTGTTTCCCATACCCACCTTCTCAGCCACCTTTCAAAGCTCAGTCTCTCCCAAAACACTATATCCTGGTTCTCCAGCTATTTGTCCGATAGATCACAGGCTGTGAAATGGAAAAAAATCATCTCTTTTCTCCATACCCCTACAGGTGTGCACCACAGATCCATACTTGGCCCTATGCCGTTAAACATCTTTATCAACACCTTGCCATTACCAATGCCACTGTAATTTAGTATGCAGACGACTCTACATTAGTCTGCTCAGCTACTAATCTCCCCGAACTTCTAGGGAAAACTCAAGCCGCCTTCTCAACTACTGAAGCTTGGATGCTCCAAAACCATCTATCTCTAAATGCCAACAGATCCAAAATATTAATATTTCCACCTTCAAAATCCTTCTCTCTAGACAAAAACTCTTTCCAAGTATTAAGGCAAAACAACACTTGGTTTGAAGTTGACACCCATGCTAAATTACTAGGAGTTATCGTAGATGAGCAACTAAAATATGACAACCACGTCCTTCAAAAAAGCTTGGCATGCTCTACAGGAGCAATTGCTTCCTTACACCCCACACTAGACATACTCTAGCCTCCACTTACATCCTACCCTCCCTTATGTATGGTGCTCCTCTGCTAACAAACCTGCAAACCTCTCTCACTTCCAAGCTAGAAACATGCTATAACAAAATATCTAAATTTGCCACTAACTCTAAATACTCCTCCCATCACTGTGAAGCCCTCCACTCTCTAAATTGGCTAAAGTTACCAAACTACCTAGATTGCCTTCAGCTGATCACAGCCCATAAACTTATCTTCAACTCTACTAAATGCCCTGCTCTTTCTGACATCCTTCCTCCTTACCTGCCTAATACAGCCCTCAGATCTGAAAGTCAAAACCCACTTAGCGTTCATAAACCTAACCGTTCACCTGAACAGTTACTCTTCTCGTTTTCCTTAGCCAAAATGGAATTCACTTCCCCCTACTCTTAGGACTACACCATTCCTACCTTTACTCTAAATGGAAATGCTCCTGTAACCTTCCAATCTAACCATATCCCTTCACTCTCCTGTTCCTCACTGCTACCTAGAAACACTTTCTAAAATCAAATCATGGACTAATACATTCACACTGCTATTCATTATTACCTAGGATATTCACCTGTCTAGTTATTTTTATCAATCTGAATGCAATCATATGCATGATTTACTATGTTACTGTATGTTTTACTATGTTACTGTTCATGTTACCATAATACCTCTGATTGTTCTTTTTATTGTTCTGTAGACATTCTTTATTGTATCTTGGAGCTTTTCTCCCTGGACCTCCACTGAAAATGGGCTCACTACGTCCAGTGTACCTTCCCGGTCAATAAACTGGAAATAAATACATAAATAAATAGCTAGTGTGTTTTAACTGCATATTATAATGAGCAACATTATTTTTAAACATGCACTTTAAATCTAGGTTCCTCACAAACATTCTTAACTCAGATACCATATCATTCAAATTAACATTTACAAATGGAATAAAGGATAATCCTTTATCAAGAACTCTGAACTCTACATTACTAAAAACAAGTTTTGATAAATTAGAAACAGTATGTCCCACTTCTATTAATTCTTGGTGGTTTTACTTCACAAATGCAAATAATGCTTTATAGTTTCATTTGTTTACTAACTGTCGTGTTGATGATCTTCCTGTTCATCTCCATCTCTCAACTCCAGAGTCTGGTTCAGTTCCATAGTACTCCCAATTCCTGTGCTTTACTCTCTCTCAAGCATTTCCTTTGGAATAATGGAAAAAGGTCTCTCTGAATGCTTTATTATCAGAAGAATGAGAAGCAGAATTCCCTTCTGCATGATGGCTCACTTTTTATATTTCTTCCTTAAACTGTTCTGCATAAAAGAAATGACTTTGATCCTCCAGGAAAAAAAATCTGAAGACAGCTGGATACAGCAGCTTGAATCTCACATCTGCATCTTGACATTCCCTGATTGCTGGAAAAAGTGTGTTTCTCTTCTGCCTGGTGTGTTGTGAATAATCTTCCACAAGCAGGCTACTGTCTCCAACTTTTAATACCACACACTTTTGCTACAGTTTTGTCAGGATCAACTCCTTCTGATAGCACGATTGTTTCTTTACTAATATAGATCTTGGCAGCTTTCTCATGACCAGATCTGGAGCATACACATGGTGTGCCCTTTCAGTTAAAAGTTCCTGCTTGGAATACCACCAGTCCAGTTGCATATTAGTGCCTTCATAAAATGAACACAGTCTGTTCCTTCTAGTTTCTCCAGCACAACAAAAAACTCAGATTTTTCCCTATTTGCTCTTTCCTCAAATTCTACCATTTTTTGGAAACATTTCTTCTTGGACAGACTCATACTCAGATAGCCATTTTTTCATATTAACCTCTGATTTTACAGTTTTGTCAGCACATCTGAATTTCTGTTTAAAGGTTTTCTTTTTCCATTTTTCTAGACTTTTTCCATTTTTCCAGCCTTTTATTTGAGTTCATATACTCCTTCAATATTTCATTTATTTTAATCAGCTCTGAGCACATTTGACTTATGTTTTAACTCTGGGTTACTAGAAGCCATGTCTTGCACCAAAGCTTAAGTTTGAACTGTTTTATTGCTGAACAGGTGCAGAATTTGTCCCAGTCAATGTTTTCTCTTCACCTTTTCTAGTTGATTTTCTTTTGGGCTCTCTCACTTTCTTCTTTGCTGGTATCTAGGCAGTGTACTTCCTAACCAGTAACTGAATTTATTAAAAGTGACAGATTCTGGCCCTTTAAGTTTATGTTTTCACACTGAGAGAGCTGAAGTAAAGTTGTTAATCAGTGTGCAGCCATCTTGTAAAATCCTGCTAGTTAACTCTTTTGAGCAAGGGGAGGTACAAGCCATCTCCAGCCTGCAGTATATCAAGAAGTGGATGTCATGGAAGTAGCTTAATTTGAAAATGAAAACAGATATCTTAATCATGAAACCAAATGATCTGTTTATCAGTAGTAGTTTGTTTGTTTGTGTCTTTCGGCTTTTCCCGGTTAGGGGTCGCCACAGCGGAACTCCAGTCCGCTGATTGGCAGTAGATTTTTACGTGCCGAGGTGCTGGACCTGACGCACAACCTTTGAGGTATGCCCATTCACGCATGTCTCCACACAGAAGACGCTCTAGCTGAGAATCGAACAGGACAACGTCTTACTGTGAGGTGACAACACTACCGCAGCACCACTACCGCAGTCTATTTATCAGAAGTAGAGAGATTTATTTATTCAGCCCAGAGCTTACAGTCTACCAAACACGTCATCTAAAAGCAAAGTCTTGTGCGTTTTTCTGAACAAGGAAAAATCAATGAAGGTCCACATCTGTACTGGGAACATGTCTTGCAACAACCATTTCAGGAATATTACCAGGATGAAGCAGTTGATCTCCCTGAAAATGTTAACCAGAGGGCGAGTCAAACATCAGTGGTACCTAGGTTGAAGTAACACAATTTTTGTTATCTGGGTCATCTGATAGAATTCTACAAGTAGGGTGCCGAAATATTATTCAAGGTCCTGTCATATTACTTATGTGTTGCAAGAAATGCAAAGGCTGCTATTTTATCCAACCACCACCATAGAAGACTTGTTTGCTAACCTGTACTGCCCAGATTCAGTAGGTGAGGTTCAAACTTTCCCTTAAAACCTTTAAAAAACTATCAAAACCCCAACTACACCCTGACATTCTATGGTATTAAAACTGCTGATTGATTAGTTTTACACTTAAATTATTTTATGAATCCACTTCTGCATTCTTTAAAATACTAATAACTGGTTAGTATGTAATGCGTTAATACAAAAAGTAGTGGGGAGATGCAGAGTGATATGACTTTCAGTGCTGTTGCCTTACAGACCTTGACTTTCCAGTTCATCTCCTCAGGAGAGGTGCCTTCTGCATGGAATCTGCATGTGCCTATATGGGTTTTCTCTAGATGCTCTGTTGTACTCCCATATCCCGTAGGCATATGGTAAATGAGTCCATGATCAACTGCCTGCAGGTTCTAGTGCCATGTGTGAAAGTTTGTACTTTTGTGTGCATGTATAACGGTGTGTGTGTGTGTGTGTGTGTGCATATTTGTGAGTGTGCTTGCTCTTTGAATCCCTTGCAGAAGGCTTTTGCCCTGTTCCAATTAATTGCTGGGATATGATCAGGCTTCCTGAGACCGTCAAATGGATTATGTAAGTAGTAAAAAAACAAATGACTAGAAATAGTGTGTTTTTATTTATTTATTGTTAATTTGTTAAATTGAATTTTTGTTTAAATACTATAGAGAATTTTTTTCATTAAAAAGGATTTTTAAAATAATAATTTTAAATCCTAAAGAACAACAATTAAAAGTGTGTTCAAATACTCATTAAGCCTGTGAAAATGTAAGAATTTTTGGACATTTCAAGAAATACAGCAGTCTAAAACAAGTTAGGGTTAATGATTCAAAAAGCTTTTTTGTTTCCAGTAATATAATCTGACTAGAGAGTAAATCAAAAGGATCTCCTAACAAAATAGAAGCAGCTGTTTGGCTTTATTTTGCCTCTGATTTAGTTTAAGTAATTATTGCCCTAGTGTAGTTCAAGGTTGTTATATATTACTGAAATGAGATAGTACATGACTATCCTCCAACTTTTAATTTGCTATAGTATCACAAATGTTCCTTTATTAAAAGAATTTAAGTAATATAATCTAGTAAACATGTACTTACAAAAATGGGTGACAGTTTAATAGTCCTTGATTAACTTAATTTACAACAGCAATATGCAGCTACACTGTTTACTCAAAACTTTACACAGTGTATCCACAGCATTCTACATTCACACTTATTTGCTTGGTAACAAATTATTAGTTCATTTCTATAAAAAGTGTATTTACTATTCTCAATTAGTGCTTTACACTGCATGCAATTGTGTATGGGATGCTCTTACTAACAGAATAAACATAGCATAGCTGAAAATCGTGTGTGCTTGCGTGTGCATGCACATGTGAACACACACATTCATATATGCTAAATAAAGGGACAAATGAAGCTTTAACTTCAGATGAATACATTTTATCTTCAATTCTACAAATACATACACAACAGGCCACTCTATATTACACTATTCAGGCCAAACATGCTTGCATCATATTCTTCTAGCTGTGGAATAGACAGTATACAGTTATTCAGTTAAAAGGTTGTCTTACTTTCACTATGTCACCAAACAACCGTCTTACAACAAAAGGCATCTTCAGACTCTTCTTTTATACCTTACTTAAATCCTGTGCAGTAAACAGTTTACCAAGCAGAAGGAAAATATATTTTAATGAATTAAACATAGTACGAATAAGGGAACCGTATACATGTCTATTTTTTCTTTCCAGAAAATCTTTACTTCTAAAAATATTCTTAAATACAATACAACAAACACTTGAATCAAGGAAAACATAATAACTTGGAATGTTTCTCAAACAGATGAGTTTTAGTTATGTTTGTGTAACAGTGACTATGTACAAGAACACAAAACGTA